>NC_039360.1:18846935-18955682 GCF_003573695.1 Papaver somniferum | reverse complement strand
CTGGCGTGGTTGGCATGCCTTGGCACGGAGACGTGGCTGGCATGGTTTTCCATTGGCACGGCGGTGCGGCTGACATGGTTTGCATACCTTGGCGCGGAGACGTGGCTGCCATGGTTTGTCATTGGCACGGCGGTGCAGCTGGCATGGTTGGCATGCCTTGACGCGGAGACGTGGCTGGCATGGTTTTCCATTGGCACGGTGGTGCGGCTGGCATGGTCGGCATGCCTTGGCACGGAGACGTGGCTGGCATGATTTTCCATTGGCACGGTGGCGTGAGAATTAGGGTTTGGTATGTACGAAGATGATGTCGGTCAATACTAAGGGTTCTGTCGTGGAACCTGACACATGTATATAAAAAAAAAGGTACCCTGATAATTGTTACGTAGGCATGTTGATTGATTCAATAAATGCGCTAGTGGTCGTAGTGACATCATGTCAGATGTAAGGTTTTACGATTTATCCCTAAGCTAAAAACTACCATCAACAGGTACAAACACTATTCAATCTCATATTTGAAACTTTTCCATTTAGAGCAAGTCTTATGCTGGAATCCATCATATTCCAAGGGTGGAAAAATTGTGGAATGTCAAGTCTAGTGGCTTCCAAATTGGTGTTTTCCATAAAAAATCCAAGCAGTGTTCCATGGTTTCGTGGAAGGTTCCGTGAAAGGTCCCGTGGAATCGATTTGAGTGCTAATCATAATAGCGCACTAGAACGCTAATCAGAATAGCACTAAACGTTATTCAGAATAACGCTTTTTTTTATCCGTAGATTTAAAATGATCCCTTGAAAATCTAATGGCTGAGAAAAAAAGCGCTAATCTTAATAGCGTTGAGCGCTATTCTGAATAGTGTTTTCCTAAAAGTATTCTGATTAGCGGAAAGCGCTATTTTGATTAGCGTTTTTGTTGTTCTACCACAACACTTGCATTTCCATCCACAACTCCAAATGCTGAGGTGGCGTGGAAGATGGAAGACTCTTCCACCATAAGACTTGCTCTTATGAAATGATCACTCATTGGTTGCACCCAACCTATGTATATGGAACAACCTACTTTTCTTGATGGATATTATGCTAACAGACTACCGGCTAACAGAGAATAATCAAGCGCGTGGCGTGGGCCATGAAAATAACCAACTTGGTGGTCTAATTGCATTCTCAAAACAGACGCAACCCCATCACCCATTGATCCAAAACTTATTGCCGAGAAGCCTCAAGGGAAGCAAATTGATTGATCTATAAACTGCCAAATTCAGTGTATACCCCAATTAATTTATACATTTATTAGAATTTTCTTGCATCATTTAACTTTCTCGAAGTCTTGACTGCTGACTATAAGTGTGTAGCGAAATATCTAGAAATCATGTCCAATAAATGCCAAATAGTCATGAATATTAACTAACAAAGTTATCGAAAGACCGAAGAAGACATACGGCTACCTTAAGGAAGTTTCCTGGAATTTTCACTAGCTTTAGAAGGATGAATAAGAAGTCATGTTTCTTACTGTACTGAGGATTCAAACGGTTGCTTCTTACTGTATTGAGGATTTAAACGGTTGCAAAGTTAGCAATTCAGGGTAAGTGAAACGTTTCGAATAGAATACGTACCAATATTATACGGGTTCATAAAAGTTAAATTATGTCAAAAATCCGGTCAGTGGTTTGTGATTCGGTAGTAATACGGAATAGCATACGTACGCATATAATTCGTTTTGGAGATATAAAATCGGTATACAAAATTCGACATATATTAACCCGTAAAAAATCAATTTTAAAATAATCTCTTCTCAGATACTATAATTTAAAAAATAAAATAATATTATGGTTTAATAATTTAAATATACTATAGATATGATATATACATTATAATCAGCTGATAACATGTACGTTGTTGGTAGTGGAATCAAATTGGTGTATATAAGATTTCAAAAGTTAAAAATATAATAAAGAATGATAATTTAGTGATGATGTGGCAAAGTATACGGACCGTATGATTCGGTAATTCGTAAACACGCGTATAATTCGTTTTGGACTGGAAATTCACAACATTAAGACGGGGTTGCAGATATATGGATGATACGTAGAGATTCAGTCAATACAGATGAATTCGGTGATTATACTCGCTAACTAGGCACTGCTAGCTACTAATGTATTGAAATATCCAGCAATCATGTCCAATTTATAAATCTCAAATAATCTGGATTTTCCAGAAATTAAATGACAAACACATACATTTAAGTGTCTGTTAAAATAAGTGACTGAATCTGGTTAATGTTCCCTAGTTGAATGATTTGTGGGACTAATGGGTGGCACACACTAACATGTAACAACAAAACGTGTTTTTGCAATACTCATTTTCATGATAAACTTCAGATCTAACAGGACCCTAAAGGGTCCAAAATCTATCGAAGTCGTAACTCTCGTGCGCTTCGATTCACAAATGTTGCATTATTAACCTGTCCGGGACAGCATTAAACTTCAAGGTTGTTAATAAGCCATTGATAGCTTTAGGTTATGAATGAGCATTTTACATGAACTAGGGTTTTCTTTTTTTATTTCACTTAGAAGCTTTCCGAGTCAACTCCAAATAACCCAAAGGGCAAAACTGTCCTTTTGAGTCAAAGTCAAACAAATCTGGCCAGTGCTTATCCTTGTAAATAAAATGAATTATAGGGTCAGTCGGACATGTATTTAATTTACTTTTTTCGCTCGCTTTTTTTTTCTTTTTTTTTCAAAGTAATTCTGAAATGATTATTTCACATCATTTCAAGTACATGTATTTAAAACTTGGTCCCTTCATGCTTTCAAACAAACAAGGGTTGTACGTGTGAATCCAGTTGTTCTTGTACAATTCATCGACTTTCACTTTTCTTTACTGTCACAATTTTATTTATATCGGCCCTCCTATTGTTGGGAAAACAGGGGCCGATCTAATTTTGGGACAAGACATACGGCACAATCTGAATTGTGAAAAGTGGAATGTTTTAGCATTGAGATTGGTAATAGGATGAGGAGGGAAATGATTAAAAGTCTGGATTCCTTATCTCAGATTTGGACCGTAATATTTGTCCCAACTTTAGAGTTTTCCAATTTATATCATTGAGTCTTCATTTATTCGAGACAAAAGAGAAAGATCTAGGTAGCGTGGTCCTTTTTCATCCCAAATTGCATCTAGGAAAAAAAAGCATTTGCACATGGCGAGGACCAATGCCCTACAATTGACGTACTTGATCCCAAGTTGTAACTAATTAATATGTACGTCTATTTTCAAGTGATTTTTAGTTCCATTTTAGTTTCTCATCGTCCTAACTACTACCGGTCAATAATGCATTTTTTCATGGGACTTATTATTGAGTCCCGCTAATAACTTACAGATAAAATCGTTCAGTGTTGATATCAATATCCAAGGTTGCAGCACTATGCGTCTGTTCTTTTTTACCCCTAATCTTTTTTGATTTTTTGTCTCAAAGGTTGCGTCTGATGTATGGCATTTCCCTTTGCAGCAAGTTGCTAAATTGGTCCCTTAAGAATATGTTGTTCATATTTTGGTCTAGGTAGCATTAGTAGATGAATTACACGCTAGATTACTTACCAAAATTAAGCATGCAGCATGCTAGCTATCCAAGCTCATATATTTGAAAAAAATTCCACATATGAAATGGCCACACATTGATTGGAACAACCTACTTTTCTTGATGGATATTGTGCTAACAGACCACCGTCTAACAGAGAATAATCAAGCGCGTGCCGTGGTCCATGAAAATACCCAACTTGGTTGTCCAAAACTTATTGCTAAGAAGTTCAAGTGAAGTTGTCAAGTTGATTGATATTGCCAAAAACAGTGTATACCCCAATTAGTTGATCTATTCATTAGATTTTTCTGCACCATCTAACTTTCTTAGTGTCTTGACTGCTAAGGCAAGGTGCGGTTGGCTTGACATGGTGGGGCCAAGGGTTTGGCATGCCATTGGCGCATGGTGCGGCTAGCATGGTTGGGACCAAGGCAAGGCGCGGTAGGCTTGGCATGGTCGGGCCAAGGGTTTGGCATGCCATCGGCGCATGGTGCGGCTAGCATGGTTGGGACCAAGGAAAGGTGCGGTTGGCTTGGCATGGTGGGGCCAAGGGTTTGGCATGCCATTGGCGCATGGTGCGGCTAGCATGGTTGGGGCCAAGGAAAGGCGCGGTTGGCTTGGCATGGTGGTGCCAAAGGTTTGGCATGTCATTGGCGTATGGTGAGGCTAGCATGGTTGGGGACAAGGCAAGGTGCGGTTGGCTTGGCATGGTGGGGCCAAGGGTTTGGCATGCCATTAGCGTGGTAGACGTGGCTGACATGGTGTGCCATTGGCACAGTGGTGAGGCTGGCATGGTTGGCATGCCTTGGCGCGGAGTTGTGGCTGGCATGGTTTGCCATTGACACATTGGTGCAGCTGGCATGGTTGGCATGCCTTGGCACGAAGACGTGGATGGCATGGTTTGCCATTGGCACAATGGTGCGGCTGGCATGGTTGGCATGCCTTGGCGCGGAGATGTGGATGGCATGGTTTGCCATTGGCACAGTGTTGCGGCTGGCATGGTTGGCATTCCTTGGCGCGGTAGCATGAGAATTAGGGTTTGGTATGTACGAAGCTGATGGCGGTCAATACTAAGGGTTCTGTCATGGAACATGACACATGTATATAAAAAAAAGGTACCCTAATAATTCTTACATAGGTATGTTGAATGATTCAATAAATGCGCTAGTGGTTGTAGTGACGTCATGTCAGATGTAAGGTTTTACGATTTTAACCCTAAGCTAAAAACCACCATCAACAGCTGCCTTTGTGAAAAAATATAACCATATGGGCATGGGACTAACTTTGTTTAATGATGCTGATCAATGTGGGGGAGCTCGATCCATCCACGGGATATCTCAAGATGAAAAGCAGGCTGAAGCTTTAGTGGCACTAGCAGCTATAAAGCGGGCAAAAGCTGAAGCAGTGCAGAATTTACACCTAGAGGGTGATTGTCTTAATGTAATCAATGGAAGTGTAGGAAGTGTCAGTGGACAAATAATAATGTAATCCATGATTGCAGATTTCTTTTAGGAACATTTACAAGTTGGAGATGCACTTTTGTGCATAGAGAGTCTAACGAGGTAGCAAATAGTCTATCTAGAAGGGAAAGGAACTCAAGGCAAGATAAATCCTGGGTTTCAACCTTACTTGTTTGGTTAAAATCTGTTGCTAGAGATGAACTCAGTGTAGAACTTTCTTAAATTATCAATGAATATTTTCTTTTTCTTTGCCAATAAGAAGGATAAAATTCCAAGACAGACTCAATACAAACTTGAAACGGAAAAACCAAACAAATAAAAGAAAACAGAACACCAGGTAGCTGAAATGTTCTCATACTGTCATGCAGGGAAGTTCCCTTGTATGATCATTCGACAACAAATCAGTCCTTGTGTTATCTACAGCAGTAGCAGAGCTACTTTCGGTCCTCCTACTAGTGTTAAGTTTATCTAACAAAATAAAATGACCGATGAAGTTTGGCATTTCGTCTCTCCAACTGAAAAGAGAATGTTTTCTAGTATTCACTGCTAGAGTATCTGCCACCTGATTACCAGTTCTTCTAATGAACTTAAAACCCAAAAAATTATCACATTCCTTCAAGATATTCACTGCCTCCCTTATTAACCCCTGATTCTGCCATTCCAGCATAGAGTCCTTCCCTTCTATGTACCTTACTGATTGATCATTGATCAAACCCCAGTCACTCATTGATCAAACACTTACTGCTAGAAGCTCAAGTTGAGTTGTCAACCGATTTATCTTCATATTAAAAGCTATATTAGCTACTAGTGCACTGAAGTATCCAGCAATCGAGTCTAATTTATAAAAACCTAATAATCGGGATTCTCTGGAAATTAAGTGACAATTACATCCATCTTTGTCCTTGTCAAAATAAGTGAACAAATCTAGTTAATGTTCCTTTACTTGACGATTTGTGGGACTAATGGGTCGCACACTGTAACAACCAAACGTGTTTTTACTAGTAATTATAAACACATTTTCATGATAAACTTCAGAGCTAGGGACCCTAATGGGTCCAACATCTGAGTCTCGTGCGCTACATTCACAAATGTGGCATTATTAAGCTGTCTTAGGCACCCACTTCTATGGTTCGTTCAATAAGGTATTAAACTTGTCGTGTTACATAATGAATACATTCAGTTAGCACAAGTATTTTTCACTTGCGTTCTCATACTTGGTACATGTAACGAACATCTCAATGTGTATATAAATAGTTGACAACGGATGTTAAGTTCATGTATGGTTTTCATTCTATCATCCACATTCTCACAAACTTCTTAAACCTCTAAAAAGATGGAATACATAGTAACAAAGTAAGAAAAATGTAAGACGTTGGAGTAAATTGACCGTCTCAACTACTTTTTCCACTGATTTGCTCTCTGTGGAAAATCAGTAACTTCACATGGATATTTTTAATATACCTTCTTTTCAAAAAAAAAAAAATTTAATATACCTCTTTATTAGGTGTCCTTTGCCAAATCATCAGTGGTTTGTGTGTGCATAACAATAAGGAAAAAGGAGAAGTGGAATTTCAAAAGGAAATCAAAGAAAGACACAGATGAAGGTGGTTTTATCTTAATATGGGAGATAAATATCTGTTGAACGAGGAAAAAAATCCTCTTTCCTATACCACTTACACATAAAGATCTCGTTTCGGACATTTACCTTTTGTTACTTCGAATTGAAACGTTTTGAGACTACCAAAGACTCAAAATGTGCGTAAGCCATGATTCCAATAGAGAATGTTACATCTGGAAAGAGTTTTTGCTTTTCTCTTGCTTGCACATTTCACTCGGAAGCTCGGTGCTCCGACTACAAATAACTCAAATGATAAACTTGTCCCTTCAAGTGAAAGTCAAGCAAATCTTGCTAGTGATTATTATTGTGAATAAAAACAATCATAGTACATGTATTTAAATTATCGTCCTTTTATGTTTTTCAACACCAGACAAGGTGTGTGTATCACAGTTGTTCTTGTACAATTTCACTTCTGTTTACTGTCACAATTTCTATTCTATCATTCAGAGCTTGCTTTGCATTTGTTGTTCATGACAGAAGAGAAAATATCTAGGTAGCTTGGTCCTTTCTCACCCCAAATTGCATCTATCAAAAGCATTTGCACATGGCAAGGGTCAAGGTCCTGTAATTGACGTACTTGATACTAAGGAGTAATTAATTTCTATGTCTTTTTAAGCCAGTGGTTTAAAAAGAAAAAATAAAAAAATAAAAAATTTGCTCATGGTACTAACTAGCTACCAGTCTACTTCTACTACTACTGGGCAATAATGCTATTTTTCACCCGGGGAGACTTACTACAGAGTTTCGTTGTTTCTCTCCCACAGACGTAAAGTCCGGGTGAGGGTGCAATTTCAGCTATACAATCCTTGTCTGAATGAATGTACATGACTTCAAATAATTCGCCGGTTAAATTGTTGTCAATATCCAAGGTTGCATTGTGCGCATGCACCTGTTCTAATTTATGGCTAGTAAAAATGATTATTTGTCTTGCGTGTTGTTCATGGCATTTTCCAGAAGCTGGTTAATTTGGTCACTTCAGGATATGTTGCTGATTTTTTGGCTCTACTAGCAACAAAACGAGTTATTGCAAGTAAAGATGAAAGTGTTATTGAGTTGTATAATCATCCACAAAAAAAAATTGTTTTTGTTAACAATTTTGCATATTCCTTTTGTAACAATTTTGCCCACAAAAACCTGACTTTCCTCTTTACCAAGCAAAGATGCAAGTGTCATCTTTGCTGACTTTTCAGGGTTTCTGATATTCTTTGTGAACAGATAATAGAATCGGGCTGGGTACCGAAATATCTATTTCGGGCTGGGAATCGTTGGAAAACATCAGAGGACTAAAATTATAAATACATATACGTGAAACATTCATTTCACGGAATTTTTCCGGCTAAATTGGGGCCTATAAGGATTAATTTGGGCCTATCACTACGTGACAAAAAAAAAGACATTTTGAAGTAAAATGAAAAGCCCCTTAACCAACTATTTTTTAATGGGTAATTTATCCCTGATTAATTAGTGTTAATTCGGGTTATTAGTGGTAAAATATCGTGTTAGATGTGAAATTAACTTGTCGACCTTGCCAACACCCCCTAACCAGTTATTTTCAAAATGTTTAATCTATTCTTGTTTAATTAACACTAATAATGTATTCAGGTTAATTAATTTAGTTAGTTAATTAGTTGAATTAACATTCTCAAATTAGTTATTATTTGGATTGAGTTCATGGATTATGTGTTATGATTTTTGAGGATTTTTTTTTTTGAAATTTTTTATTGTAACGGAAATGAAACCACACTAGCCCAACAGGACTGCAAAGCTGCTGAGTGATTTTATACTCAAAATTACAGAAGAAATCAATACTTTCGATTCTAAAAGTATGAAAAGTCGGCAAGGTCGACAAAAAAATACCCTGCCGACTATAGGATTTTTGACATAAAGAGAAAGGTGTTTAGAAATGCATGATTAGTTGGCAAGATATTAGTTTCATAACCTGCCGACTAAACTATATTCGGCAAGGTATTAATTACATAACCTGCCGACTAAACTATAATCGGCAAGGTATAAGAATGGATACCGTGACGACCCTGTAAATGCTAATTTCAGAGATGAAAAGTCGTCACAATATTCAACCTAGGAAGATAACGACTAATACTAGTCGGCAAGGTCGACAAAAAAGTATCCTACCGACTTTTGATTCGTTTTTCTTTTTTTTTTTTGATTTCATCGTGTATAGTTAGAGTTTTAAAAAAAGATTTTGAAAACTTTTTGAATATATTTTAGTCGGCATGGTTGTTTTATTGTATTAACAGTATGGGCAATTTTATCTTTTAACACCTTTTAGACACCCGTAGCACACTAGTTTGGATGAGTTCAAATTTTGTATACCCCAATTAATTTAGCCATATCCCAGTCTCGCCAGGTATTTTAGGTAAATGCATTTAAAACTCCGCCTTTTCATGTTCTTAACACCAGACAAGGTGTGTGTATCACAGCTGTCTAGTACAATTTCACTTTTGTTTACTGCCACAATTTCTATTCTACCATTCAGAGCTTGCTTTGCATATGTTGTTCGAGACATAAGAGAAATATCTAGGTAGCTTGGTCCTTTCTCACCCTAAATTGCATCTATCAAAAGCATTTGCACATGGCAAGGACCAAGGCCCCTGCGATCGACGTACTTAATCCGAAGTGAGTAATTTGTATGTCTGTTTTCAAGCCAGTGATTTTAATTTTCTCATGGTAATATCTAGCTACCAGCCTACCACTACTGATGGGCAATAATGCTATTTTTCACCGGGGGGACTTATTACAGAGTTTCGCTGTTTCTCTCCCAATTTGTTTATTTTCGTCCGTAAAATAATGAAGGTTACTATTGGGGCGTCACATATCATTAAAGGGGCGTCACCTAGGACAAAAACAGGTCACCCATAAGTAATATCAAAAATTCCTTATCTCAAATAATTTTGTAAGGACTATACAACGCTTATTTAGTTAATTTTAATTTAAATTAATTAAATAATAATTAAATTAATGAATTTTGTTGTATACTTGGTGAATTCTGGGACAAAATTTTTGTGGGAAGAAAAACTAGAAAGAAGAAAAAAAAAATTTAGTCAATCAACTGGCCGTAAAATAAACTTCTACGGTTAGAAATAATTCAAACCTGAACGTAAAATCACTTCTACGGTTGAAATTAAAAGGAAACTGGACGTAAAATCAGATTTTACGGTTGGAATGAAAAGGAACCTGGACGTAAATGAGATTCTACGGTTGGAACTATCCAAACCTGGACGTAGTTCATTCCAACCTGGACGTAAAATGAGCTTCTACGGTTGGAACTATCCAAACCTGGACGTAAAACTACATGCAAATAAAATTCTACGGTTGGAATTAATACAAACCTGGACGTGATTTCTTCATAACCACTTTTACGGTTGGAATTAATCCAAACATGGCCGTAAAACTACATGCAAATAAAATTCTACGATTGGAATTAATCCCAACCTAGCCGTGATTTCTTCTACGATTTTTAAGTTTTTATTTTAGTTCAAGGATAATCTAGACATTTTGTATATGTATTAGGATATCCCATATCCACTTTTTTGGATACTAAAAATCCAAATGAAATCCCTCTATTAGAGTGTGAGGCCCCGATAATAGCCTTCAAAATAATTCACATACATAAAGACGGGGTGAGGGACTGACGGGTGCAATTTCAACCATACAATACATGACTTTCAAATGACTCACGGGTAGAATTGTTGCCAATGTCTAAGGTTGCATTGTGTTTACCGCTAGTAAAAATTATTATTTGTCTCAAAGGTTGCGTGTTGTTCATGGCATTTCCCTATATGACAAGCTGGTTACCTTAGGATATGGTGCTGATTTTTTGGGTCTACTTGCAACAAAAAGAGTTATTCCAAGTAATGTAACGCTTTTCAATAGTAAACTTCAGAGCTACGACCTAAAGTGTCCAAAAATCTATACAAGTCGTGATTAAGGTGTTCGGGGCACCCACTCTTCTAGTTCATTGATGAGGTATTAAATTGGTCGTGTTACTAAATGTAGACGAAATGAATAGGGGTTTTTAATAAAATGTTCATGTGAGGAAATGCATTTAAAAAAATGCCCACGTTTTTTTCATTATTTATTTAATGTCCATAGTTTGACTTTTTTCATCCTGTTTTTTCGAAAAAACGGGTGACGGACGTTATTGTGTACGTGGCAATAATTCAGGCTTGGGAAAATCATAAATCATCAATCAATTCCTTTAAAATTACAACAGCCCATTTAATGAATTAAAAAAAAAATTAACATACGATAAACCCCCTAAATTCCTTTAAGAACCAAAACTAATTAGTTGGGTCTTCATTTATGCAAATTCGATCTCTAGTCTATGCCATCTCCATCCCATTCCAACAAAACAGCTCCACCACTACGATAACATCAGTTCTTCCAACTGGTTTTACAATTTTCACTCTTAACACGAATCCACACAAAGAACCCCTCAAATTTCATTTTGTCTTGCTGTGAATTCAAATCGAATATGAACCCAACCATCAAAATCATTAAAAGCAGCAATAGCTCTTGTTTCGAGCGACCCCGGAACTAAATAGATTACTCCCAATTAATCCAAATCAAGAGATATTATTGTAGCAATCTATAACAATCCAAAAATTCTTAAACCCTATTTGAATTCGTTTTTACATATCCCAAAATCTGTTGTTGCTATAGTTTGAATCGGAAGTACAAGTATACAATTGGTCGAGAGATAAAGAATAAGACGACACCATGAACCTCATATCCATTTCCGCCAACTTATGCCACCTTTACTTCTCTGTATCTCTTTAGGCTCACAAGATGAAGAAATATCAGTTCGCGGTGGATAAGGGCAATTCCTATGGCAATGGTCAGATGCAAAATTTTGTTGAGCCAAGTGGATGGCCGAGGGAAAAATGTTGGAGTCTGCGAGAAAAGCGTCGGCATTAGTAGGCCAAGCGCCGGCGATCGACGCGGCGTCTTAACATATGACGCTGGCGCTTGTAGCAAAAACGCCAACGGTTTTTTTTTTAATTTAAAATTCACTTTTTACCTCTATAAATTACCATCGAATTCAAACAATTCACTCACACCAAAATTCACTTTTATTGAATTTTTTCTTCTAAAATCTATTTCTCAGTGGCTGAAAAGGCGATCACACTTTTTTGCGATGCAAAACTTGAAGCTGTTGTTTCTAAGATATGTGAGAGTTTTAAAAAGATTGAAAATTGTAAGAAGGAAGTGCAAGTTTTTGAAGTTGCTCCAAGAAAATGTTCCACTAAAAGGCAAAGAAGAGCTCCATTTTTGAAAGTTAACAACAAAAAATTCAAAAACAAAGGTGAAACTGTCAAAGAGCACGTTGAATGGAAAATACGTCAAATGAAGATAAACAGGAGGCCAAAAATTGTACTTGATTTTTATTGAAGTTTTTATTATTGTCTAATAAGTTTATATCTTGTAAAAGAATTGGCAGTAATAATATCAATGAATGAAAATGTTTATATTTTAAAATAGATTTCCATGAAATTTCTTATAATTTATTAAACTTGCAAATAACATCAAACACATTTTAATAAACCACAACAAAAACATCAAACTACATCAAATCCAACGACATTATCTCTGTAAAGTTCATAGCATTCAAAATGCCTAAACTCTCTCCCGCTTTCTTCGGTAAACTTGGTCTGAGCGATGGTTTCCAATTCTTCGTTGGATAATCCAGAATTGCTACGATGAACCATCCACAATACTTCCGTATAATGTTTGACTTCATTAGTGATGAATGCAATTCTTAGTTCTAGGCTCATACTGTTTCTTATAGCTTCGTTCCGCGATGCTAAAAAATGTCCCAATACTCTTTCCCAGTAATTGTCATTGTTCACTGGTCTCACCATACGATGTATCCAACATCGAACAAGAGCAACATCTTCTTACATTGTAAATTCCGACAGCGGCATTCGAGTACAGTAACGATGTGCTTGAGATTGACCATCTTTTAAAATTATGAAACACGCTTCATAACGAAAAGTCTTACCGTGAGCTTCCTCCAAATTATCAAGAGTTGTTTGGATCACTTCATCTTCAGTTACACCGCTGAGCTTTTCTCGATCAATTTCTATTACAATAGCAAGAAATGGATGGACTGCAAGCCTAATAGAATGAAACCTAGCACGCAATCGACGAGCATCTCGGTTTCCTGGGTTTCCCTTCAATGAGACGAACATTGAAAAATGTTCTCCCAAAAAGAACTGTCATGAGAAATAACAATACCAGTGATTACCCTATGAAAGAAATATGCTTTATATAGAGTTATATCCTCTTCTTGAGTAAACTTGGGACCACGTTTTATAACAGACATTTTTGCAAAGGAAGAGAGATATAGGAAAAAAAAAAGAAGATGTGATTTTGGAGATGGGAGGAATGAAATTTATAGGTTGAGAAACAAAAGTTTGCCGTTGGAAATGAAAATTTAGTCATTTGCGTTTGTAGTAAAATCGTCCGCGACTTTCCTTTGGGCGCCCGTTTGAATTACCACACCTATTTTCTATTATAAATACATCACTAGGTTTTATTCTAAACCAAACCAACCGATTTTCTCATCATCCACCATGTTTTCTAAAGGAAAAGCGAAGCAAATATTATGTGTCGAAGCAAAAGAGGTTTGTCCATTACGTTTCATGGATAACCATAGTCTTATGCAATGTCCTTAGATGTATTCAAAGTGTCCCCGGGAAGGTTGTTCACGCATCAGAATGGTGATTGAATCACAACCGTAAAAACTCAGGTACTTGCAATATCAAGATCCAAATTGTCCAGAGGAACCACATATGCTAGATGATGCTATGAAGATTAAAAAAGAAGATGAAGAAAAGATTGCAACACTCTGCAAAAACTTTAAACTTAAATCCAAATTGAACAAACCGTTATTACACTGCAAGCATTTTGGATATTGAGATTACGAATACAAACATTGTCCACAGAGAATCAGTTCATGCTCAAAGGCCGGTTGCAGGAATTTTATGCATTTACGGACTTCTTCTGAAAAAGAGACATATGGAAGGCATTTCTGGGAATGTCCCAGGTGTTTTTTGGTGGAGTGGGCTGATTGAAGTTGTAGGACAAATCGATTCACTATGGTATTATGTTATTTAATTTGTTGTTTGTTTTTTGTTATTATGATTATCTAAAACCATCAATATCAAGTAATTTAAATTTTTCCTAGATTAAACATAACACCATCAATTTCATAACTAAAAACATACTGCATTGAACAACCACACCATACATGAGAATAAAAGAAATACATCAGATTAAAAAAACTACTACATAGGCGGCGTCAGTTTTCGGCGGATGGTGGAATTCCTAGGGCGATGTAGGAATCGTATTTGATGAGCACCCTAAGAATGTTGAAACAAGCATGGAATTCGAACTGACGACCGCGGTGAGATGCTGGCCACATCGTTAGAATTCTGGGTTCCACTTCATGTTTGGCTTCACCGTTGAGCTTATTTTTTTGATTCTCCGATAGTTGAGCGATGAACTCCGATACATTACAACTAATTACACTAAAACGATGCGTCAATCCCTGAGAATCACGCCCATTAATGTTCATCGTTTCAGCAGTGAACATTTCAAAAACTTTCTCCCAGAACGTCGATTGTGATACATTCCTACCGGTAGCAACATCAGCGGCAACATCTTGTGCTTGAAAACGTAGGCTCTGCAAATAGCTAAATCCTCTTGTTGAGTGTATTTAACACCACCAACACTGGGAGGCATTTTTGTAGATGATTTGAGAGTGAAGAATGTGTGAATTTAGAGTTGAAATGAGGAGTATTTATAGATTTCAAAAAATGTAGTCGTTGGATCACAAGATTTCTCAGCCTTTCAGATTGAGCCGTTGGGCCGGATGCTGGCGTTTCTGGTAAGGACTCTGGCGCTGTAAGTTAAAACTCGCGTCTAAGATACAAATGCTGGTGTTATTTATCCTGACGCCAGCGTTTTCATAAATATCGTCCGTCCTTAACACAGACGCGCGCTGGATGTTCCGACTCAATGTTCACATCAACAAATATGTTGATTTGAACATCTATTTTTCAGGTTTGTTCATTCCATAGTGGGAGCAAAATGAACAAATTCCAGATTTGTTCATTCCATAAGAACTGCCCTAAATAAATGAACCCTAAGAAATTATTTGTTATTCGATACCTAGGGTCCCTTCTCTGTATCACAAAGCACGTGGTAGGATAAAATGGACACGTCCTCCACTCTACTTAACCGATTCACCTGTTTGTATATCACAGTTAACACACTCATTTCATTTACATGTATGGGCAGTTCTGTAATTGCACCCACTATGATCTCATCTCGTACGATGAGAAATTGACTTAGTGCACGGGATTTTACAGGTTTGTTAATTCCTGACAGAAAAGCAAACGGTATCGACATTAAATATATAATGAAAAAATGTGGATTTTCTTAAATGCATTTTCGCACATGGACATTTTTTTTAAATTCCCAACAATATCCCGTTAGCACAAGTTTTCACCTTACGTGCTCATACAAAGTTCATGTGACGAACATCTCTACTTTTATAAGTAGTTGAAAATCAATTCGACACAACAAATGTTATGTTCGTCTATTTATATCCCAGCATTCACGTTCCAATCAAATTTGTTGAACTTCCAAAGATTCGAAACCAGAGAGTACCAGGAAGAAAAAAAAGGGTGAAATGTTGGAGTAAATTGATAGTTTGGGCACCTTATTCAGATGATTTAATTGGTATAATTTACTCCTTGTTTGGAAGTTCCATAGCCAACAACTTGTTGATTGTTGTTCATTCCATTCGTAACCATTTATCAGTTGTCTTGTGCCACACCAACTGGGAATTTGATTTTCATATGGAGGTCGAATAAGCCGCTTGTTTATATTTAGGAAACAAAATCCTTCCGTAATATACACATCTTGTTTTCTTTGGCATATAAAATTTTTCTCACTTGCATATGTATTTTGAAAGAATCCTATTATTGAGGCTTTAAAGTCATTCTTTTTAGATTTTTTTGGGTCCTAACATTCTAAAATGGATAGGAAGAAACCGAATCAATAGTAAAGATCAAATATACCTTTTTCTATAAATCTAACCATTTAAAAAAAGTTAATCTTATCTTCTTCTTCACTTCTCCTTCATTTCATCATGATGAAATCACGATGAAAATGATGATCATAATTTCATCATGATGAAATCGTGATCATTAAAAAACTTCAATTATAATTATTCTTTCTCTCTTCTATTTCTTCTCCATCACATCGTGATTCTTCATTGTATCGTGATGAAGATGATGACCATAAAAACAACAAAATCTATTATTTTTCTTTCTCTCTTCTTTTTCATTTTCTCCATTGCATATAAAGATGATAGAAAAAACCAAAAGTAAGAAAACCCACAATTTATTTTTACTTTTGATTGACTAAAAATTCGATTCGATTAATTTGAGAAAAAAAAAGTTTCTGAAACTGTATAACGGCTGGGAGTTCACACTTTTCCAGCCGTGAACCCTGTATTACGGTTGGGAAAGTACATGTTTCCCAACTGTGAACCCTGAACCTACCTGTACAGTTGGGAAAGTAAGAACTCCCAACCGTGAAAAAGTGTTTACGGCTAGATTTTCCTAGACGTAAGCTATTCTGATAATCACATAAAAGAAAAACATAGGTCTAATTTCGGTTAGGTTTTCCTCGCCGAAAATGCTTACTTTCGACTAGGTTCCCCGGCCGTAACTTGAATTTTCGGCTTGGAAAACTTATGATAGACACATTTTTGTGTCTGATATAATCTCAATTGTATATATTGTTAGTGCTCGATTTTGTATTTATTTTGACTTTTTATGTCTTTGTAGTTTTTTTTGGAAAAATAAGATTTTGCGGCGAAATTGGCTCGAAAAGTATTTTTTGCGTTAATGGGAGGACATTTGCTATTTGGACCCTCACTTTGGATAAGGGGTAACCTAATTATTAAGGGGCATCCCATTTCATGGCAGCTGCTAATCGCACCCCTACTCTGGATAGGGGGTGACCATCTTCAACATTACAAAAACCAAGTTTTGGCGGGAAATATCTTGGCACTGAAGAACAGATTTTAGGGTTCTTGATTTGGAGGAGTTTGAGGTCGATTAAACCTTTGATTTTCATAGGATAGACTCCTTATGGGTCTAGGAATCTGATATGGGTGTTGAAATCAATTAGACTGGGCTCCATCGACGGATTTTTATCACAACAAAAAATATGGAAAGTCACGTGTGTGACCTGTTTTAGGGAATTTTAGAGAGATTAAAGTGTTGTAGACCTTCCCAAAGATTTGTATATATCTAAGGAAGAGTTTAGAATAAAAAGGAAAGCTCAGAAACGGGTAGAAATTCTAAAACAAGAAATTGTCGCAACTTTGCTGTGAAGAGAAAGAAAGAGATTTTGGAAAATTTGGGAGAGACTTATTTTGATATAAATAGATTGTTTGGGTCATATAGAAGGGGTGTCGAGAGTTTGGGGACCATAGGAGAGCCAGAGAAGAAGAAATCAGAGTTTTATCAAACTCTGTTTCTGCTGCTGCACAGCTCAAGAACGCGAAGAACATTGACGCACGAGGAACAGTCGAAGAACAGTGTCGTTGTTCAACAGCAGAAGATAAGTAACGTTTATGTACAACAGTAATCATTGTTCCTCTTTGTACCAGAGATCTGTAACACTTTTACGCTGTTGCAAATCAGCTGCTTTACACCTTTCACTCTTTTAATCAACTTTTGAGCAACAAACATGTATTTTGAGAAAGTGATTAATATGAGGAGCTAAACCCCATTGCTGAGGCGATAGAGGAAGCTATTTTTCCAACAAAAAGTGGTATATTCTTATTTATTTATTTATCGCAATTATTTTCATGATTGTTTTGCCTTGAGTAAAAATTGTTTGAATGATTCTTGTTAAGCAATTGTTATTTCTTTTGATAGAGCATGCTTGGACCTAGGTTTTTGATGTTCTATGCCTCGAATTTACACTTGTTATTTTGAGAATCTACTTGTTGCAATAGTTTAGAATCAAATTGAACGAAATAAGTTGCATGAATATAAATATTGGATTAAATCACTTTGAATTTGGAAAATAGGGGAATCTTAGCCTTAGTGTTCTTTTAATATTGATATCAACTTTGATGGAGTTTGCTATAATTTTTAGTGAGTTTTCTATTCTAATATTACAATTTAAGTCTAATTAATATTCTTCACAAGTCTGAGAATCGAACCACATTTAAAATATCTACAAATCACATCAACTTAGCCGTAACTGTTTCTGATACTTACAAAAAATTGTAGAAAAAATACTAGCTGTGACTTGAATTTTGTGGCTTGTAAAACCTATCCGAAACTGTTGTTACGGCTGGGAAAACTCAGCCTTAACTGGTTCTAAAAACAAAAATAATCAGAAAAATGATTTGGGTTAGGAGTTCTTTATTTCCCCGTCGTAAACAAAAAATACGGCTTGGAACACCATAATTTCCCAACCGTTTTTTCGTTATACGATTCGGTCGACAAATTATCCCAGCCGAAAACCAAGCCGAAATGCAGTTAAGGCTGGGAAAACCTAGCCGTAACTGGTTCTGAAAAACCAAAAAAAAAATCGAAAAAACTTTCGGTTGGGTCGGCAAACTATCCCAGCCGTAATCTTGATTCACGGTTGGGAATCTAAGAACTCCCATCCGTAAATACTTTCAGTAACTGTTTTTTTTTTACCCGAAATTCATCGACTTGGACTTTTTTAACCATTTAAAGCAAAAATAAATAGTGAGTTTTCTTAGTTTTTTCTTTTTACGATGATCATCATCTTTATCATGATATTTAATTGAGAAGGAGAAGAAAATAGTTTTGGGTTTTCTTGATGATCATCATCCTCATCATGAAGAAATTATGCTCATCATCTTTTCACAATTTATGAATGAGAAGAGAAAGACGGGGAGAAGATAATAGATTTATTTTTTTGTTTTTTTATGATCTTCATCATGATGAAATCATGATCATCATCTTCATCATGATTGTAAATGAGAAAGAGAAGGAGAAGATTATAAATTTATGATTTTTTTTATTTTTGTTGTATGAATAGTGAAATTTAGGTAAGGGTATAATAGACATTAGGATTATGATGTGATAAGAGATAACCTCATTTACTATTTCATGACCCTAAAAAGCCACAAAAGACCATTGAGTTTCAAAGCCCCAATAATAGGATTCTTTTGAAATTCGTGAAATAAATGTATTAGGTACATTATTTAAAATTTTAGTCCTTTGATGTCTTTCAACACCAAGGTGTGTCTGAATCACATTTGTTCTTGTACAATTTCAATTTTTTTACTGTTACAATTCTATTATATCATTGGGAGCTGAGCTTGCCCTGCATTTGTTGTTCAAGACAGACGAGAAAGATGTAGGTAGCATGGTCCTTTCTCAACCCAAATTGCATCTAGCCATTTGGGGAAAGTATTGGCACATGGCGAGGACCAAGGCCCCTGCAACCCACGTACTTAATACTAGGGCTGCACACGGTTCGGTTCGGTGCGGTTATAGGTAAAACCGTTCAACTAACCGTGTTCGGTGCGGTTATTACAATTGAAACCGTAGCCGAATTGTTCAGTATTCGGTTCGGTTTTTAACCGCACCGACACTGTTCGGTTACGGTTCGGTTCGGTTCGGTTTTCACCTATACCCTGCACCTGTATATAAATATATTCTGAAATTCTTAATAAACTAATACTACATGCCATACTTAAATCTTGATAATATAACCATAGTCTATAGATAACCAAAGTTGAAGTTCACAGACAAGTTAACCAAAGTCTTAAGTCTAAAAGATAACCAAAGTCTGATGAAACGAAAGTTAAAAGAAAACGATGTTGCCAATAACATAAAAAGACTGCAGTCATCCATTTGATCTTCATTTCTCAAGTTAACCAAAGCTAAAAGACTACAGTCCATCCATCTCTCAAGCCAATCTCCTTAATCTTCATCCTTCCCCAAAATTTCTGCAACAAGAAAAACAAGAAGAAATAAGATAAGAGAAACTAACAGATAAGAAGAAAAACAACAAGAATGCAAAGAAGAATACAAACACTTGGCTGAATATGAATTATGATTGCTGCTGTTGTTGTTACAGCAGGTGAGAAACTAACAGATAAAAGAAGATACACTCATTCAAATTTCAAGTCAAAAGAGAAGGGATTCCATTACCATCTTCAATGTTGGAATTGTCATCAGGTACGTAGTCACATAGGAAATCAAGAGAGATAGGTTTATGCAACCAGCTTTGCGTACAGAGAAGTGCTTCAACTGTCCTGGCAGATAGCGAGCTTCTCCATGGAGTAAGAATGCGTTTTCCAGTACTGAATGCAGATTCCGAAGCAACGGAGGACACTGGTATTGCTAAAATATCCTTTGCCATTAGTGATAGTACCTTAAACAACCACAACAGCAAATGGTTTTAGCTGACAGTAGTGGGTCTGATCATGAAATGAGACCTCCAAAGAAAAGAGCAGAAACATGGGTTTCTGAAGAAACAAGATTATTAATAAATTTGAGATCACCAAGTATGTGTACTGACAAATGGAGAAATTTATTAAAAGAGTTTAAGAAAATGAAGCATCACCAAGATCGTGGTACTATTAGCCTGCCACCATGCTAGTTTAAGAAATTTATTAAAAGAGTTGATTAAGCAAATACCTTATACTTGGTACTATTAGCCTGCCACCATGCTAGAATATAAAACTCCTTGGTAGATGCTTCACAGTCATCAAGCAAATACCTTTCAAGCTCTGACTTTGGATGAGTATTGTGAACATTCATTCTTCGCCTTTTATTCCTCGACTCAAGCATATACTCAATGTTCTCTTCTTGCACACAAACAACCATGTCATCAACACCAGCAGCAGATGTTGAGCCAGTACCTAAGACATGAGAACAATCAATAGTAAGTAATGATGATAAAAAAAAATAAGCAATATTAGTAATGAACTAATGATGATCAACAGTAAGTAATGATGTCACCTTCCGCTGCATTGGCATTTGAATACATGTTGTTGTACTCATCATAAAGTTTTCCCATATCTTGTTTCACAGCTTTCAAAACAGTCGTAACCCTAAAATCATCTTGCTCATACAAACATTCAAGATCAAATTTCAAACCAGATTCTTTCTCTCGAGGATCAAGCAACTTAGAAAAATACATCACAGAGTTCATATCTTCATAATCCCCCCAATATGCGTTGTACTTTTTAAACATCATTTCTGCCATCTTAGAAATATGAGGATCTCGGTTTCCTATAGCTCTAAGACGAACCAACTGTTCATGTATCAATGCCAACTGCCAAAGAAATTCATGTGAAGTAACCTGAACTGAAGCTGAGAACCTAACAGTAACATCAAAGAAGATTTTCAAACACTTAACAAGACATCTAGCATATGACCAGTCTGCAGCATATGGAGCATGATGACAATGAGGTTTGTTCTTTTTCTTAGTATTATTCTTTTTAGACACATCTACTTCACATTCAGATTCACTAGATGAACTATGATAATATTCTTCATTATCAATTACAACAATACCAGCATCAGTATTAGGCAAAGCTTCACATTCAGATTCTTTGAAAATATACTTATCTCGAAAGCTCCTATCTTCTCTTTCTAACCTCTTAAAGACTTTTTCATAAGGAATGGCAGCATCAAGCATCAGATACGTAGCATTCCACCTGGTCTTCACATCTAGGAAAACCATCTTCTTACAATCAATCTTCTCGAGAGCAGCACATTCCTTGAATTTGGCCAACCTAGAGGGAGAGCCGGTAACAAACTTGATAACTGATCTGATCCTTCCAATGGACTTGTGATACAACAGCACAGCATCTTTGACAACAAGCGGAAGAACATGCGCATCACACCTTACCTGGCAGGAATGAAACAATAAAAGCACAGACAGTTCATCAAAGAATTATTTTCTAGCTAGTTCATCAAAAAATAACAGAATGAATAGAGCCAAGAAAAGTAATTATACCTGCATGTACTGAGATCTCACTTTTGCTCTGGTCCAATTGATGATACTTGTTTGAAGATACTCAATTGCCACACTATTTGCACTGATATTGTCCAAAGTCACACCAAAAAGATCTTCTAGCCCCCAATCCAGCAAACATTTCTCAAGCATTTTCCCAATATCCGCTCCAGTATGACCCTTGATCAAGAAAAACAGAATGATCCTCTTTTGAAGCTTCCAATGGATATCAATGAAGTGCACTGTCACACACATATAATTGAAGTTGTTTGGAGAAGTCCATGTATCAGTTGTGAGAGAGACTCTTTGTTTACTTTCCTTGGAGTATTTCTTCAACTTCTCTTTCTCATCTTTGTAAATGATTAAAAGATCTCTGTAAATTCTCATCCTGCTTGGTACCTTGAATCTAGGCTCCAACTGTTCACTGTATCTTCTAAACCCTTCTCCTTCTACAATTCTAAATGGAAGTTCATCTATGATGACAAAATCATCCAATCTTCTTCTACACATATCCTTTTCATAACTTAAAGCAATCAGTTGTGATGACTGTCCTGGTCTTGGAGGTGGAAACATCAAATTCTTCTGACCCTTCTGCTTCTTGTTGGGATTCTGAGGGCATGTGCCTAAATGTGTCTTCATGCTGGAAGTGCCATTTCCTCTGCTATGTGCTTGCAATTTCTTCTTACAATGCTTACACTGAGCTTGTTCTTCACTGAGCCTTACAAAGTCATTCCAAACTTTTGATCTAGTTTTCCCCTTCTTCTTCGGTGCAACCTCAGGTGCAGGGTCCTGTGTAGCCTGCTCTATAGCTTGTGTTTCTTGTTTTGTAGCATCAACTTGGGGTGTTATTGACAGTGTCACATCAGTAGACCCAGCTGCAGGGGATGGAGAGGGAGATGCACTTGCCATCTTGCAGCTTGATAATGAAACTGAAATTGATCCAATCATTACCCTGCCAAACAACCAAAGGTAAACAAGTTAGTTCTTACTTCTTAATACAAGCATTCATATTTCTTAAAACAATCAAGTTAGTTCTGAACTTGATAATGAAACTAAACTTCATTTGACACTGCCGTGTTACTCAGTTTAAATTAGAAATACATTTCAGAGTGCTAGCTCAGAGTGACCCTGAGTTTCAGAGTGCTAGCTAGCTAGCACTTGCAATTTCAGTTTAAATTACACTGCCACTGCACAACAATTTCAGAGTGCTCAACCATATCAACATTCGACACCCATTAAAAATTTAAACCCCTTTTTCGAAATAATTTACATCATTCAACATTAAACCATATCAGTACTCAACCTTATCAAATCACAGATCCTAAATCACTTCATTATACATCAACTGACCTTTTTCAAAACATTTTCACAATAACAAACCCTAAGTTCAAAACATCAATCAAACAGAACAAGTCAAAATGAAGATTGAACTAGTTAGTAGTTACCTGTAATCAGACTCCTTCCTTCCCTTAACTCAAACTGAATGATAATAGCTTTCAGACTCCTTCTTGAGTTCCTCCCCTCAACTCAACCAAAACCTAAAATAAAAAACCCATGACTGTAATCAGAAAAATAAGATTTGACAAAAGAAATTGATTGATAAACACAAAACAACAAGCAAACCATTTCGAAGAAAGAAACTCTAAGTCCTAACAGAAGAATAATTAAAAAAAAAAACCTAGAAATTGAAAAACAAACAAATCAATGGAAACGAGAATGAGAAATAGAACAGGGGATCTATTTACTTACTAGATAGAGCCAAGGAGGTGGTGGTGCTCTTGATGGAGGTGGTTTAAAAGATCAAAGTGGTGGTTCTACTGGTGGTGGATGCGACTGGGGTTTCAGACTGAAGAGCGAGAGCCGAGAAGAAGAGAAACGAGATGAAAACTTCTGAAAAAAATTAGGGTTCCGAAATATATATGGTGTAGGCTTTAATCTAGACGGCTAGGATTAATCAAGATAAAAACTAATCGACGGTCCCTATTAATCGGTTTTTCGGTGAGGTTATCTTGCGGTTATGGGTAAAACCGTACACCGAACCGTAGATCTAATGGTTATTAAAATGAAAACCGTCACCGACCATTAGATTATCTGTTCGGTGCGATTACGGTTCGGTTATGCGGTTATCGGTGCGGTTACGGTTATCGGTTCGATTTCTGTTCAGCACTACTTAATACGAAGTAATTAATTTGTACGTCTTTTTTGCAAGCTAGTGAATTTTACTTGCTCATGGTACTACTACCTAGCTGCTACAGCGGATGCGCAATGATACATTGCAGCTGGGTTTCGTTTTTTCTCTCCTTTTTTTTGATGGGTAAAATAATTTACATACCGACATTGTAACTGTTCATGTAATAGACATGCTGATAGGTTAGCTAAATTCAGCAGGAAGAATAGATTAGTTAAGGATTGGTTGGAGGAACCTCCTGATTTTCTTGAAAGTCTTCTGCTGGCAGACATTATAACTGTTTCAAGCTAATAAAGTTCAACATCTTTGGTATAAAAAAAAAAATTACATAAGGAGATACACTTGGGGGGTGAGGGTGCATGCATGTGTCCAACAATTTCATCTTTAGGACATGACTTTTTAATGATTTGCCGATAAAATTGTTGAATGTATCAATATCTTAGAGCTTTTTCAATGGTGAATGTGAATATTTCATATATGGCATCATTTCTAAGACATCCTTTGAATATAAAATCCTAAAGATTAAGAAAAATAAAGTTTTATCTCCAACCCATAAAGTTTTTTATTTTTTGTTTACTTATTTGTAGGCATAGAATTGGTTAAAATTCTTTCCATTTTTATTTTTCAATGATTTTTATTAACAAAAGTGTGACTAAGATGGGAAGACATCCTCTAAGTGAATGTCTAAAACTAGAGGTTCACCAAGAGGATGTCTAACTTTTTTTTTGCCACGTCATCTTCACATCAATGGATTGGAGATGATTTTTTATAAATATGGTTATGGATCCTACGTGGATTACGACTTTTTCTTTCATACACATTTCATTGGAGAGGTTCTAAGGTTTCATGACGTGCGAGTTCTAATTAACCGCGGAATTTTCTTTTTTTTTTTTTTTGTCTCAAAGGTTGCGTGTGGTACATGCCATTTCCCTTTGTAACAAGTTGTTAATTTGGTCCCTTCATGATATGTTGTTCAGTTTTTGGATCTAGCATTACAAATTTACAAATGCCTTATACGCTAGATTCCTTGCCCAAATTAAGCATGCTATCTATCCAAGCTCATATATATTTGAAAAATTTTCCATATATGATCCAGGGGCGGAACTAGAATTTACAAGTAGGGGTGCAAAAAACTTCCTTGGACTATAAAATTTTTTTAGGGGTGCAAAATAGCAAAAAATAAACTTACGTATAGTATTCTATCTTTAATTGGGCCTAAAAGGGACTTTGGAGCAAGCTGCGCACGGGTGCAAGTGCACACCCTTGCACTACTCTAGCTCTCATTGATTGCACCCTTTCTTGATTATGCTAACAGACCCGCTAACAGAGAATAATCAAGCGCGTGGCGTGGTCCACGAAAATACCCAACTTGGTGGTCCAAGTGAATGTTTCCTGGAATTTTTACTAGCTTTAGAAAGATGCATAAGAAGGCATGTTTCTTATTGTATTGAGAATTAAAATGGTTGCAAAGTTAGCAATTCGGGGTGCGGGAAATGTTCGGAATGGGATATGTACAAATATTATACGGGTTCATAAAAGTTTAATTCAGTTAAATATTCGATCAGCGGTTCGTGGTTCGGCAGTAATACGGAACATCATACGTACATGTATAATTCATTTTAGAGATATAAAATCGGCACACAAAATTCAACATATATTAACCTGTAAAAAATATTTTTGACATAATCTCTCTTTAGATGCTATGATTTAATAATTTATATGAAATATAGATATGATATCTGTATTACAATAAGCTGATAACATGTACATTGTTGGTATTGGAATTAGATTGGTGATTGTAAGATTTTAAATGTCAAAAATATAATAAAGAATGATAATTTAGTGACGTGGCAAAGTATTATATGGACCGTATGATTCGGGATTCCAGATATACAGATGATACATATGGATTCACGAATTATACTCGCTAACTAGGCACTTCTAGCTACTAGTGTACTAAAATATCCAACGGTCATGTCCAATTTATAAATCCCAGGATTTTCCAGAAGAATCTCTTAAAATAAGTGGGTGAATCTAGTTAATGTCCCTAATTGGACGATTTGTGGGACTAATGGGTGGCACACACTAACATGTAACAACAAAACATGTTTTTTTGCAGGTAATGACATAGTGATTTTCATGATAACCTTCAGATCTAAGAGGAACCCTAAAGGGTCCAAAATCTATCCAAGGCGTGAGTCTCGTGCGCTTCAATTCACAAATGTTGCATTATTAAGGTGTCTGGTGCACCCACTTCTATAGTTCATTCAATAAGGTACTAAACTAGTCGTGTTACAAAATGAAACTACATTCGGTTAGCTCAAGTTTTCTCACTTGCATACTCGTACATAAATAAAATGAATTATAGGGTTTGTTGGATATGTATTTTTTTTTTCTTTGGATATAATCTTCTTTTCTTTTTTTTTCTTCGGATGCTTTGATAATTCTGAAACGACTGTCTCGGGTACATGTATTCAAAACTTCGTCCTTTCATGTTTTCAACACTAAACAAGGGTGTGTGCGTGAATCACAGTTGTTCTTGTACAATTCATGGACTTTCACTTTTATTTACTGTCACAATTTAATTTATATCAGTCAGACTTCAGAGTCTGCATTTGTTCAAGACAGGAGGGAGCGATCTAGGTAGCGTCGTCCTTTCTCACCCCAAATTTCAACTAGGAAAAAGCATTTGCACATGGCGAGGACCAATGCCCCCTGCAATTGACATACTTGATCCTAAGCTGTAATTAATATGTATGTCTTTTTTCAAGTGATTTTTAGTTTCTCGTGGTACTAACTACTTCTGCCGGGAAATAATGCATTTTTTCACAGGGCGACTTATTACCGAGTCTCGCTAATAACTTACCGATAAAATCGTTAAATGTTGATATCAATATCCAAGGTCAGCACTATGCATCTGCTCTTATTTACTGCTAACCTTTTTTTTTATTTTTTGTCTAAAAGGTCGCGTCTCGTGTTTGGCATTTCCCTTTGCAGCAAGTTGCTAAATTGGTCCCTTAAGAATATGTTGTTCATATTTTGGGTCTAGGTAGCATAACAGTAACAGATGAATTATATGCTAGATTCCTTACCGAAATTAAGCATGCTAGCTATAGAAGCTCGTATATTTGACATTTTTCCATATATGAAAAGATCACTCATTGATTGCCCACCCTATTTGGAACAACCTACTTTTCTTGATGGATATTATGCTAACAGACCACCGGCTAACAGAGAATAATCAAGCGCGTGGCGTGGTCGCATCGCATGGTCCATGGAAATGCCCAACTTGGTGGTCCAACTGCATGCTCATAACATACGCAATCCCATCATCACTCATTGATCCAGAACTTACTGCTGAGAAGCTCAAGTGAAGCTGTCAAGTTGATTGATCTACAAATTGCCAAATTCAGTGTATACCCCCATTAATTCATCTTATTCATTAGATTTTTCTGCAACATTTAACTTTGTCAGTGTCTTGACTGCTAGCTACTAGTGTGTACTGATAAATATCCATCAGTCATGTCCAATAAATACCAAATAGTCAGGAATATTAACTATCGGAAGACCGAAGAAGACATATGGCTACCTTAAGGAAGTTTCCTGGAATTTTCACTAGCTTTAGAAAGATGCATAAGAAGGCACGTTTCTTGCTGTGTTGAGGATTAAAACGGTTGCAAAGCTGCAAATATAGTAGTAATATTCCTGATAAGTTCATGATGTCACCTTCCATGGCTCCTAGCATGAACGGGGAAGAACTGCAACAACTTCTGTTCTCCAACGATAAGAGTTTCGCAAAAGATGGTGAAATCATGATGGTTATGCTTGTTATTCTTTTTGCTCTGTTTCTTCTGTCTCTTCTTTTTTGTTGTTATTTACGTTTAGTTAAACACAGTACTGCTAACAAAGAAGACGATATCGAAAATATTCCTACGTATCGGTACTCTACGAAGCCTAATCTCCTCTTACCCATTAAAAGTACGGGTTCTATCAAATGGAATGGCATGGGAAAGCTTGAGCAAGCAACTAATGAAAATGGTGAGCATAACGTCGGGGGAAGCAAGAACTTGGTAGTGATTAAGAGCAGTAGAGATGATGTTTCCGATGTCCTTTATGCCGTTCAATTTTGACGTCGGACATGGTGTGTTCATTGCCTGTCGGTGAGCGACACCGGAGTTTATGGAGGAGATGATTAATTTTAAGTAGTTATCAATTCTAGCTAATTGTACATATTGATTATCATGTTGTAAAACAAGTACAATAATTCAACAATATCTAATTGTGATTCACCTGTGAAATTATTGATATAATTTTTTTTAATTGATTTTTAAGGCTAAGTTTCGTGGTTTAACTCGTTTGAATGGACTAAAGTTTTTTTTTGTTAGGTTTGTGGATATTAATGTGTATGGCTGTAATTGTTTGCTTTTTGTTTTTTTTTTTCTTCTTCTTGTATGTACGAAGAGATAAGGGGATGATTGAGCAGTTTTGACAGGTACATTTATGACAGACTACAAATGACAACCGAGGCAATATATGCATATGGTGCACGCACCAATGCCAATTGCCAACAATGTAGTTAACTCATCATTGCCTTTCATTAAATTGTATGCGTACAGATTACAAGTTAAGGGTTTTTTCTTTTTTTGTTCTTGTAAGTTAGGAAACTAAATTAAAAGCGAACCCTGGGTGTTAGTAGTAGCCGTACACGTACAATTCCGAGAAATCTAAGATATGAATTAAAATATGAATCAGATCCGATTAAATCGGAGGAAGAATGGTTTTTCGCGGAATTAGAATCCAACCATTTAGTTTGTTTTTTTTATGATATGCTCCCCAAATAGGAGTGATTTGTTCAAATCTCTTGAAACTAGTGATGGAGATTCCGTCGTCAAAGAAATCACCGATGAAGATGAAGATTTCATCGTTGGAGAGCATCGCTATCGATCTTGAAACCCAACCGAATAACCAAGAACCGTCATTATAACAAAGATAAACCTCAAAAGAATAGATAAATTAAGCCACTATAATGGTGTAGATAAGAAGAAAACATAATAAAAATTAAGCTATAACTACTAACTAACCTAGAAAACAAGAAATAGTGAAGAAATCTGTTCAGATCCAGTCCAAAGAGAAAAGTTGTTCTTGATGGTGTTCTTGAAGAAGAAGAATGAGTGAGAGAGGAGAGAGAAAAATTTATTCAGAATACTCAATTCATTAACTATTTTGCCGATACAAAGGTAGTAAAGCCATATAATATCAGATGAGTTGTGATAAAAGGAAAAAAATACAAGGGGGAGGGCGGGTGTCCCAATTCAAAATAAAAGAAGAACATTTTACCTTTCTAGCTAGTCTATTAGCAGCGACATTTGCTGTTCTGTGAACAAAATGAAAACCGTAATAAAAATTACAAAGACACTGAATCCTTTTTGCTTCTCCAAGAATGGCCTTACGAGATTTGGGAATTGATTTCACTAAGGTAATTAAACAAAAGTTTGCAATCCCCTGGTGTTGATTTCCTTGGCCCAATGCGAAGCCCGGAGAACTCCTAAAGCTTCTGCTTTTTCTGGATTTGGTGCTGACGTTGATCCTGCTCTTCCTGTTTCAAACTTACCCGTATTATCTCTCAAAACTTGAATGAAGCCAAAAGTATTAACTTGGATATCCAAGCAGCATCAATATCTTGTGATTAATTATTTTATTTTTGATAAGAAGAGAAGATATATTGAAGAAGAAAGAATGTACAAGAGTTCTACCAGAAGTATATTAAAATAAAAGAAAAAATTACAAAAATAGTACTAAAATCAAACAAAAATTGCATCCCAATTATTATGAACTGTGCTGGAAAAATTTAGACGAACCCTTCTTCCCGCGGAACTTTCCCAGGCTAAGATCAAACCTTTAACTTCCATTCCCATGTCTGTTTCAGTCTTAAAGGTATAGTTTTCCTCGAAGGTACGCTTGTGTCTTTCCGTCCAAATTATGTACACCACTGCAGCTAGGATAAGTGTCCAAATAAAATCCCTTGAGTTCGAAAAGAGCTTGTGATGCCAACTACAGGCTAGCATCTTCATATTTCCTGGTACAACCCAAGACCAACATGTACTAGGTAGAACTAATGACCAAATCCTATGTGCTATTTTACGGTGCAAGAAAATAACTATTTTTTTTTTTGATTATATAGATCAGGTTGAACCCAAACTTCGGGTTCTTTCCTAAACAACTATTTTTTTTGTGTAATGCTTTTATGTTTAGTCCAGAAGTGTGTGTCTCTGTCTAGCAAAGGCTACTTGCATACATGCCTCATGTTTCCTTGAAAAACTTTGTTGCATATTTATTTCTAAATGAACCACATTTTAGTCTGTGTTATTTCAATGTGCAAGAAATCTATAGGTTGTTTTGCAAATATCTAGAAAATAATCCAAATAGACCAAACAGATTTTGGAAAAAGGACAGTGAAAAAGGAGAATTTCTATTGTTTCAGGTTTATCACAACTAAAAACACAATTCCAGGAAATATCTTTGATAATATCATACATCCTAACATAGGTTGGAACAATATTTTGTAAACGATTACAAAGAAAAAGTTTAATACGTTGCAAACTTCAAGTTTCCAAAGATCTTCCAAATTGGTTATTCATATTCAAAGTGTTTGCATTTTGGTTAACTTTTTTAAGTTTATCGTACATAGATTTGACTGTAAAATTACCAAATGAAGTAAGTGGTAATATGAGTGTCCTTTCTCAAATTTTCATTTTTGTCTGTGAACAACTTAAAGTTCAGAATTGCTTAGGTATTGAGTTTGGATACAGGTAGAGGATAACATAGGTTTTCCACTTTCTTGTGATTGGATCAATAAAATCTTCCAAAAGTGCTAGAAGGTTGTTAATAGAATTGCGGAATGAAATTAGGTTGCATCCCAAGTCAGCAATCTATCTTCTAAAATATTGATAACTTTTCAATCTCCAATTTGACAAAAACTATTTTTATCTATTAGGCCAAACCTTTACATATACATTTGCAAACCCAAGATCTACGCCTAGAAGGTTTAACTCTTATAGGAGATTTATTCCTGAAATATTTCTTTTTCAGGTTTTTTGCCCATGGGGCATCTTTCACTTTAACAATTCTCCAAGCAATCTTAGCAATCATTGCTAAAAAAAATTTACGGGCATCTCTAAGACTTAACCCTTCTTTGTGCATAGGTTTACAGAGATTGGACCAGGCTTTAGGGTAAAAGCATGTAATTTGCATTTACTCCCCACCAGAAGTCACTCTGGATTGCATTGATCTTATGGGTAACCTTTTTTGGTAACGAGAATCATCCCATCTGGAAAATAGGTAACTAGATAAGATTAAATTATTTTAAACCATTTTACAGGTCTGAGGAAGCACTTTGCCCACCCATCCCGACTATTAAGTCAATAAAGAGAAGAGCGCCTAGGTATATGAATGTTTTGGATCTTTTTTTTATTATTTCGTTTTTAACTGTTTTGACATCATTCTCTAATGTTTAGAGCTTCTCCAATGGTAGATGTGTCTTTTTCATATGTGGCGCCATAGTTAAGACATTCTCTTGAAATATAATTTCCATATAAAGTTATAATTTCCTAAATATAAGGAGTAAAAGATAAACATATCTAACCCATAATTTGTAAATATTTTCCATTGCGTATGTGTCATTTAATGATTGCTTAAGATCATTCCTGTATTTATTGTTGCATTGGTTCTATAGAAAAATGATGAGTTGGATGGGAAGACATTGTCTAAATGAATGTCTAGTTTTAGACATTGGCTTTGACATCCTCTGCCCAAAACTAGGTCACCTCATCTACACATTGGTTTATGAAGTTAGGGTTGGAGAAGAGTTTAGATAAAACAGATGTATATCCTACATGGATTTAGATATTTTCCTTCACATACATTTCATTGGAGAAGCTCTCAGGGTGGACCTTCTTACTAAAAAAAATTCCATATTTGTCGAAATTTACTAGTTGGCCCGAGGCTTTACTAAATTTATCAATAATTTTGAGAATGCTCTTGCAATCAGCCAAATCATCTTAAGAAAGAAAATGCAGTTATCTAAAAAAAAAAGACAGATAGAGCTACCTTTTTGAAAATTTTTAACACCATGAACGCTTTTATTTTATCTCTGTATGAGGAGAAGTCTGCAAAAGATATTCGTACAAGTTAAGGTTAAACTAAAGCATAGTTGCACACAATGGCGGAGCCATAAATTCCCAGGGTTGGGTGCAAAATAATAATAATTAAGAGGTGCAAAAAAAAAAGTAGGCTTGTAAATAGACTAATACATTTAATTGACCTTGAATTAGGTTATAGAGCCAGCTGGGCTGGGGATGCAAGTGCACATCCTGGCACTGGGCTAGCTCCATCCCTGGTTGCACAAATTATATTAAGGCGTAGATTCTGATAACATATATATAAAATAATACTCCTTTTTTAAAGCAGATTTAAATGAAAATTCGTCAGAGTTTAATTAGTTGATCTAGTGATCCTTTCTACTGTGCGATGTAACTTTACCAAAAAAAATTCAAAACATTTTGCATTATGTGGTGAAATTGAGATTTATATATCTTGTTTGATCCTATTTATTTCCGAAATGCGATGAAATTGAGATTTATATGTCAAGTTTTTCTTTTTTTTGCAAATTCAAAACTGACAATTCCTTTTATTGGTTGATAAAGAAAAAAAAATATATAAATAAGGAGAAACTTTTTCTCGAGGATTTTTGATATAACAACATCACAAATAACCATTTTAAGATCTGAATGATATTTAATAAATGTTAGTTAATCTGTTCAAGTTTTTCAGATAACAAATGTTATAGAAAATATTGTCACAACCAACCATATGTTCAATGGTTTGTTTGTGATATTGCTAGATCAAAAATACTAGAGCAGTGTGTGAGTTAAATTTTTTTCCACGAAAAACTAAAACAAAAAAATACGAAGAGTAACAAAATCTAAGAAAAAAGCGTTTAAGGATGCTTAAAATACAAAACTTTCTAGTAAACCATCACTTGTTGATAAAAAAATGTAGTCTTCAGAGATTAACACCCAAGTGAGAACATCATGTGCTTAACCATATTAATGTTATGTCGTATTTCCTCTTCTTTTTTTTTTTGACAATCAACATATTTCAATTCATTCAAATCAATATCGTGATTACATGTTCGCTTACAAGAATAACAAAAACATCAAAATACAAAATAATCAAAACCCTAATACAAATAAAGACATCAATTACAAGTAGATCGCGAAGAGAAAGAGCGATAATAAACAACAAAGATATCCAAAATAATTTTATATATAAAGGAGAGATGATGGTATATCCGGAAATAAAATCTGACCATTTAATATGATTGTATTCTTCTTCTTCGGTAAGAGATGCTCCTAATACAAAGGAGTATTTTGCCTATAAATTTGTCGATCGACACGAACATGGATGCCGATTAAAAGCGATGTCGTGATGAATCGTTGATGTTTTTGAATCAAGAATAACAAGCCACGAACCAACCATTAAAATTTGGAAGCTGAGCATTAATCGTAGATTGAGCTTTCCCATTCTTTAAAAAGCTGAGCATTAATCAAAACATTCTTTCTCTCTTAGAAAACTTTCTTGTCTTAAAATTTCTCTAAATCCTAGTCACTAAAGACTTCCCTTGCTCAGATCGACTCCCTTGGAGAAGATCTTAGTACAGGAAGGTCAACTAAATTTGAATCTCTGTTTTATCTTTTTTATTTTCTTCTTTAGTAGTAGTTTCCTTTAGTTTTTATACTTGAACATGAGTGATTTTAGATTCAAACACAACTTATTTTTCCTATTTCTTATCTGAAGCATTTCTCTACTCTTGTTTTGATTTCAGGAACAACTATAAGAAATATTATCTCTTTTCTTAGTTTTGGGTTTTTATGGTTTGGTTTGTTTGTCTGTTTTTCTTCATTCAGTGAAAGACCTGTCTCAAGTGGAATAAAGTATTTCTCTATGGAGTAAAAACAAATCCGACATCAATAAGAAAATCATTATATTTAACTAAGGAAACAAATGCAGCAACAACAACAACTTTACCAAGACCATCAACTAATTCATCAACTACCACAACTGCTACCAATTTTTAAAAGACAATTTAGTTTGATCCATCCCGACTCACACCACGAAAGACTTACCCGGAAGACCTCTGTTACTAATTGATGCGTGTAATATTAATTTTTGAGAAATACGGGTACCTTAAAAACTTTAATTAATGTTATTTAAAAGTAGATGTCCTTGATAAAACTAGATTGGACCTAATCAAATGATTGCTTTGTGCAGTGATCCATGTTGACTACGTTTCAAAATCAATTTGTCTTATATATGTTACTTGGACCATCCTTGATTTCGAAAAACAAGAGATTAAAAAAAGGCATATCTCCATCTTTCTTCCATTCTCTTACGGTTTGAAGCAACCTAAAGCCCTTTTTTCTATCGAGCTTCTCTGAAAGGGACTAGATCTGCGCAGTACCCGTTTTCTCTTTTTCTTTTTACTTCCGTAAGTTTATTTTATAGTTTACTTAGGGTTTTTAATGGTTTTACGGTTAGTTCCATTAACAATATTCCCTCACCGGAGGCAAGTTATGTGCACCTTTATGGTGTTTGTTTATGTGCTTTCAAAGCACCTTTTGATAGTTGTCTTTGTTGGGTTTATTAATTTTCAGGTACATCAGAGATGGACTCCGGTGACCAGAATCTTCATTACTATGTTTAAGATTTGAAGCAAATTACTTCTTTGGAACATACCATTGTCAACAAGAAGAAAATCATCAAAAATGGTGGACTTATGATCCAAAAACCATTTAGTCTCCGACTCAAACAGATCTCTTTCATACATGTTTGTAGTTATTCTCCAATATTGTATCTCTTCTCTTGTTGGAATTATTGGTTTTTTACTGATTATGTATGAAGTTTCTTTATGTTTATTGAACCTTGTTGAAAATATATGTTAGCTTACTCTTAATCATTCATAAAAGTTTATCTAAGAGAAAGAAGTGTTCCTTGGCCCTCTGGAAACTTTGAAATGGATTTTATGTTTGTAAGGATAAAATTGTTCAAGAATTGGAGGATATAAATGATTTGACGAATGTATTATGATCCTGGAAAACTACTATAAAATTTCTGAGTTCCAGAATCGGTGTTATCTGTACATCTTATGAGGTTCGCCTCTTTTTTGAAAGGGAAAATTAGGCGCAGACCCAAAAAAAATAATATTTTTATTGTCATGCTCAAGATTATTTTTAGATTCCCCGACACCCATAATTATATGAAATTTTGAAAAATGTCTGCATAATGCATAACGGGTTATACATCCTAATTTTTCAGGGGTATAATTGGCAACTCAACTTGGATATAACATATCTAAAAAACCGCGCCTTGGAATTTTACAAATTTTATATCGTTGGAAAGCTTTTTAAAAGAGCTACACAACGACTACAAATAACAATACCAAATTTAAGTTTTTTGCGCAAAAATTCGGAGACGATTGTTCTTTTAAGCAAAATTTTCGAAAGTTTGGTACATAACCATTATGCAGCCACAAAAAACGATGCATAACACATTATGCAGACACAAAAAAAGATGCATAAAACGTTATGCAACCATATTTTGGTTCATGCATCTATTAATTTATGCATAACATGTTACGCATCCATTTCCTTCGATGCATAAAAGATTATGCATCAATTTTTTTAATTCAGTGCTTACAAAAATATGGTTGCATAATGTTTCATGCATCCATTTTCTCGACTGCATAACATGTTATGCGGATATTATTGTTGGTGCATGACAAGTTATGCGGTCTTTTTTTGTTGGTTTCGATACTAACAAAAAAGTAGCTGCATGACGTAGACTGCATAACTAAGTTATGCAACAAAAAAAAAGGCTGCATAACTTTCCATGCACCTGCAATAATAGCTGATAACATGTTATGCAACTATTTTCTGGACTGCATGACAAGTTATGCAACAAATTTTGTAGATGCATAACAGGTTATACAACCATTTTCATAGCTGCATAACGGATTATTCAACCATTATGGCCAACACTAACACCTATACATCCGTTACTTCCCTAACAACGAGTACCATTGATGTGTTGTTGTATATATATTAAAATCGAGAAATGCCATTAAAACCTAATCTCGAACTATACAAGAACCCTCAAAATCTATATACAATTAGCCAGTTCACGGCTAACTTCGACTGCAACATTCTCGTCAGCTACGGATTCAAGCCAAATACCACCTGAAGTTCTTATCAACTCGAGCCAATAACTCTCCACAATCTCCCGCACTCGGAAATCAACGGTAACAAGTCAACTCGTCAGAGAGACGATTTTAGCAGAGTTTCCTATAATGATTTTTGGCCATCTTTCAGACCATTTTTCTTCACTTCATTTCCCTATAACAATCCTACACATATATCTAAGGTAATTTAGGCATTCTTCCATGCTTCACTGCAACACTAACAACATCACCTCATACTTGTAAGTGAAAAAAACTCAGCCCCATTAACAGCACCACCAATTCCCCCAGTTCCTTTGTAACAAGGATTTTGGAGCATTAACACAACTAAAATCCCTTGACCTAAGGGGTACTGGTATCACGACATTACCAGAGGGATGCAATAATCTCCACAACCTTAAGTATGTGAATCTGCTGGACTGTATGCATCCTGTGCAGGTAAAGAATTGGACAAAATTAAGAAAAGTTTATTACAGGCGCAACATAAAAACGCCAATGGGTATTGGGAACTTAGTTTGGTTGCAATAATTGAGTTACACAGTGCGGGAGAAAATCATGAACGAGACTGAATGTAATAATGGTATTGAAGAGTTAGAAAACCTGAACTTCCTTGAAATATTATGGATACATCGTCTTCAGAACCTGCAAGTCCCAACAGATGCTGAGAGAGCAAATTTGAAAGGAAAAAAAATCTTCGTGAATTGGCACTATTTTGGAATAAAATAGAAGAAGAGTTTGACACAATGAGGTCCGACCAGAAAACATGTAATGTTCTTCAAGTACTCGAATCTCTCTAACCTTCAACTGGTTTACGGCCTCACTGTAGGCATCAATTCCATTTCCATTTTTTCTTCTTGATCTCAACATACCACCAACAACACCATCTCACTTCTTACCCTGAATTTCTTCATTCAACAAACCCCAATTCTGATTTGGGAAAATAATTGAAGCCCTAATTCTTTCACAATCATCCACAAATCCAACTTGAATCTCCCATGCAAGCCACATAACCTTCTTCATAGCAGTAACTCATCCATCTGCGAATCTTCTCTAAACCCATGTCTTCTAAATCAACAACACCGCAACAGAATCTCATTTTCCATCTTTATTTCATCATGTGTTCATCACCATCTCAGACCTCCCAAATTCATCAACAGCTCAGCGATTGATTTAAACCAAACCCTAATTCAAATTCCATTCCATCTGATTTATCTCTGTTGTTCTCGATCTCACTCATCTCAGTTTTTCTTGGAAAACGATGGCTTGAAACTTGAAACCAAATCTAGAATAAGAAGAAGAGCAAAAAAACGTGAAACCAGATCTCAAATCTCAAAGCTCCTTCCAGGTGAAAAAAAAAACAAAATCATAGAAATCTAGAGAAAATTTTAGTTCGTAAAGCTCCTCCGACTGAAAAACTAAGGAAACGAAAACAAAATATAAATGAAAGTATAATTTTAGAAAATATGGGCGAGCGAGTAATTTTTGAGGAAAAATTAGATGCGGCCATGAAGTTTTCCGCCCGTGGGTTTTCCAATGGACAAATTTTTTAAAATGTGTGTGGTAGTAGTTTTCACTTTCTGAAAAAAATTCTTACATCTTAAGAGCAAATCCTATAGGTAGTGTCACTCTTTCAAATGAAGGAGTGCACTACCAAATTAGAGGCTTTTATGGGTAGTGTTTAGTCCCCTTTTCATCCAAACACGTTCATGCACTCGTTCATTTGAACGAGTGGTTGGGAGTGGAACACTAGATGGGGGACTATCTCCCGTCATGCAAAATAACAACAAACGGGAAACAATGTCCCGTTAGTAGAAGAAAATCTGAGTTGGACGGGGGACAGTCCTCGGTCTATAACATTTTTCACTATCTCACGGGGGACTGTCCCCAGTGAATGTTTAATTTCTGTTTTTGAATGTTAAGGTTTCCCTCCCATTCTTATGTTATTATTAAATTTTGAATTTTTTTTTGTTAATGGTGGACTGTCTCCCATTTTGCTTCAATATTTTTTCTCACGAAAAACCGTTTCCCATGTAGTGCTCTTTTTTCTTTTGTCCACAGTGGGTTCACTCTTTCATATGAGCGAGGGGTCCTTCATATAGACCGAGACTACCCATATGATATGTTCTAATAAGGTAAAATTGGATACGAGAAACACCGATACATTTAAGTATCAGTGATGGACCACATCCACATGGCACACAATGCTCCTTGTATTGACTTTTTTCCACCAAGTCCAAGCATGACTCAGCATACCGCCCCTTCCTTTCCTATTGGGGCTCTACCCCAAAAATCAAACAACACTTCACTCTCATTTCAATGGAAAACCAGAAGGTCCAAGGGGTGGCGCACACCACCGCTACCACCACCACCAATTCCCGCGCCTTCCACCACTACAACGGAAGCGCCTATGGCGGCCGTGAAGATTGCTGGACGGAAGGAGCAACCGCAGTCTTAATCGAAGCATGGGGAAATCGCTATCTTGAGCTAAACCGTGGAAATCTCCGTCAAAAAGATTGGAAAGAAGTTGCAGATTCAGTAAACGTTTATCATATTAAACAAGGTATTAAGAATTTTTCAAGAACAGATATTCAGTGTAAGAATCGAATCGATACTATTAAGAAGAAGTATAAATCTGTGAAATCTAAACCTAATCCATCTCAATGGCCGTTTTTCGATCGTTTACATTCACTGATTGGAGCTAATTTTTCTCCTGTTAACAAGAAATTAGCTTCATCTTCATCGTCTCCACAACCTATTCATTATAGACATCCTGGTAGTGGTGGTGGTTTGAAAAACCCTAACCCTAATCTTGGTATGTATTCTGGTGGTGGAATGTCGAAGAAGGCGAGGTTGGATGATGGTGAGTATAGTGATAGTTCTGAGGGTGAGGACGAGGATGGGTATGATGACAGTGAGGGGGAGGGGGAGGGGGAGGGAAGAGAGGAGGAGGTGGAAGTAGAGGCGGAGGAATTGGAGAGGGGTGGAGGAAGGAAACGGCGAGGGGGAGGGGAAGATGGAGGAGGTGTAGGAGAGGGGTATAGAGAATTGGCGAAAGAGGTAGTGAAATTTGGGAAAATGTATGAGAGAATTGAGTGTTCGAAACAACAACAAATGATGGAGTTGGAGAAACAAAGGATGGAGTTTACTAAAGAGATTGAGTTTCAAAGGATGCAAATGTTTATGGATGCACAACTTAAGGTTGAGAAGAGGAAGCGTCCAAATCACGGCGGTGAGTCCTTAGGATTTGATCCTTTACTCTTCTTCTCTCTTTCGAGTTTTCAATTCTGAATCGGATGAATGTCGTTGTATGTACTAGTTTGATTTTGTGCTGACACTTGCTATGTTGTAAGTCTAGAAAAGCCTGTTTCATCAATCTGTTGTGAGGATGGGTAATATGACTGTTGAATTCCACATTTCTAGTTAACTAAAAGCTTGTATGTGATATTGGTTTGACTGAATCGTGTACTTGTTTGATTGGTTGTAAATATACAAGCAGAGATTATATTTACGAGTTTATAATTATGATTTTGTATTCTGTAATCCTCTTTTTTGAATCATATGATCCTCCAGTTATTTTCTGTCATTTCATTGTTCTAAGATAGGAAAAGAAACGCATTTTGCTCTCACATGAAATAGAAGCGAAGCTGTAGAGTACGATTGCTTGATAATGTATTGTAGCCATAATCAAAATTCCTAGGACTTCACAATTTGCAGAACTGTTTGGTAGAAGCATAGAACTTTGGACTTTATGTACCATTACCCACACCATAGGGTTTAAATGTTTCTGGGATAGTTTGGAAAAATGATTGCAGAATACAATTTGAATACATTTTGTCTTAACCGTTAACATTGTGTCATTTTTTGCTTGAGTAAGACTAGCCACAACAGGGAGCAATACATGGTAGAATGAGCAAAGGACGTTTGGCGAGTTTGAGATAACTGGAAAGTAAGTAAGTCCATATTTCATTTTACCCAAGTATTCCAGTAGTCTAATAAGAAGGCTTACTCTAACCTGAAATCCTTCAACCTGGATGAAATTGTAGCTACATCCAGGAGTTGGCTTAGTTATCCTTCCCATCTGTTGGGGAAGTGAACATAAAAATAGGTTCAGTAGAATCAACATACGGACCACACATGCCACAAGTAGAACACACTCTTCTAGTTTGCCTCATTAACTTATCACTTGTAGGGACATTGTCAGTGATACACTTCCACAAGAATAGCTTTATTTTAGCTGGAATTTTAGGTTTCCATAGTAATTTCTAAGTTCTTGAGTCTTCAGGTGGATGTAGCTGGCTATTAGTCTTCAGTTCAATCTTCTTGTGATAGGCTGACTTATCAGCTTGTCAGGGTCCAAACAAGTTTGTGATCTGACATTCTTGGGATTCTAGCACTTGGGATTTTGATTGCAACAGCAGTTTGGAAAAGTCTATGGACGAGTTGATTCCAATCTGTTGAAAGTTTAATCTGGCTCATTTATTAAATCTGACACCATATTCTATTGCAGCAGTAGAAAAAGTTGTTAGCAGGTGTTGAAAATTCTTATCGTAGTTCACTGTTACTTGTATAATCATGCCTTTGATTTCATTGACTGGAAACTGAGTAGTTGTATCATCAGGTTTAGACTTGAGTTTGAGTATTCTCATGGTTGGATAATAGTCATTGGGTTCAAACCACAAGCGCGCAGCGTTTCTACATTATAGAATTATAGAAGTGAAGCTGTGGAGTATGATTGCCTGATATGTAACCATAATCAAAATTCCTAGGATTTAAAATATTAGGAATTGATTCACTGATTTGCGGAACTTAACTTTTGGATGATTGTGTGGACAGAAACTTAGAATGCTGGACTTAATGTACCATTCACGACATCTTATGGGTTAAATGTTTCTGGGATAGTTTGGAAAGATGATTGCAGAATACAATTTGAGTACATTTTGTCTTAACCTTCAACCCTTATGTCGGTACTTGCTTGAGTAAGACTAGATGCAATAGGGAGCAATACATGGTAGAACGAGCAAGGCACTTGTTGTTGCGAGTTCGAGATTACTGGAAAGTAGTCCAGAGTATTCAATTTTACTCAAGTATTCCAGTAGTCTAAGAAGGCTTATTCTAACCTGAAATCCTTCAACCTTGATGAAATTGTAGCTATAATCTGGAGTTGGCTTAGGTATTCTTCCCATCTGTTAAGAAGTGAACATAAAAATTTGTTCAGATAGAATCAACATACTGAACACACAGGGCACAAGTAGAACACACCTCCAATTTGCCTCATTAACCTATCACTAGTAGGAACATTGTCAGTGATACTCTTCCACAAGAATAGCTCTACTCTAGCTGGAATTTCTAAGTTTACGTAGTAATTTCCAAGTTCTTGAATCTTTAGGTGGATTTTTTGTACTTGGAATTTCGACTGCACCATCAGCTTGGAAAAGTCTAATGGACAAGGTTGATTTTTCAAGTCTTCTGATATTCTTATATTAAATGTGACCCCAACATATTCTGTTTGAAAGCTCTCATCAGTAGTAGAAAGTAGCTTGTTTGCAGGGGTTCAGATGAGTTTCTTCTCCTGGTAAAGATCAAATGAACATGGTTAACTCCTTTGATTTGGAAACTGAGCAGTTGTATTTATCAGGTTTAGTCCTTAGTAATCTCATGGTTGAATTTGTGTTGGATGATAATAGTCACTGGGTTCAAGATCAGGATTGAAGAAAAGCTTTCATTGTAGTGAGCAAACTGAGATGACATTAGTAATAATCAATAGAAAATCTTAAAAGCAAACTACACAAATTAAAACTTAACAAACTATAACACTTGAGTTAACTTTTTTAAGAAAATATGAATATCCTATCGCAGTTGCGGCAACAAACCGAGGAAGAACACTCTTTTTCTTTCTCCGCAGTATTGACTCTGACACCCCTGTTCAACCTAAACCTACACTGCACTATCAGCTTAACATGCACTGCAACTCAGCGCGTGCAACTCCAGAAAGAGGAGTATTTAACTTACACAATTACAGAAATCAAAAATTTTAAATAAACTCTTTCGATATATCGAAAACACACATTAGTTGTAGCAAACTACATAAGTTAAAAAACAAACAAGAACATAGCACTGCAAATCATTTAACTTTAAAAGATGAATTCCCTCTCGCAGGATCCGCAACAGAGTACGGAAGAGCCCGTTTTTTGGTTAGTCTGAACATACTGAGGATAACAAGTTGGGCAAATTCTAATTTCTTTGTTTCTCTCTTCTTCTCCACCTTCTTCTTCCTCTTCGTCACCCCAAGCATCTTCTGGGTTATAATTATAATAAGAAGTCGAATGCCCCGCTTCACACTCAGGATCCTGTCGTTTCTTCTTCTCCGCTTTCGTGTTTTTTTCTTTTGCGGCCGGTTTTGTGCTTCTTTGTTTTGAACATGTTGATGCAGCCGGTTTCACGTAGTTTCTTTGTTCTGAGTAAGAAGTTGATGCAGATGATGTTGGTGCGCGCTGCTCCTGCATCGCTCTAGAACGAATTCTTTTAATATTAAACCCCATTCTCTTGTCAGGGTCAGATAAAGCATCTACTGCTTCTTGCACACGTTTAAAAAACACGAAATTCTTTATCAGGATTCTTTTGATACTGCTTCTTGCACAAGTTTGAACGCACTCTCAGCAGCAACCGAGCTGTTTTTCTCAGGATGAAGCAACAATGCCATTCTTTTGTATTGCTTCTTTATCATATCTAGATCAACACGTTTCTTTATCATATCTAGATCAACGCAATCGACAATCTCATCCGCTATATCCAGCACCCCGTACCAATCCGGTATACTAACCTCGCTAAACTTATGATTCCATGGAGTATTAGCATCATTAGTTCTACTAGCAACAATAGTTTTTATTTTGCTTTCATATGCAGCGACATGATCGCTGTAAGCCGCGATATACTGTTGTATACCGTGGAGGTTAGGAAATGTATCTTGAGCCATCTTAGCTAACCATACCGCTCCAGAATAATCTCGTTCGTTGAATTTTACTTCTGCGTCGTCAATGATTGCTTCTGCTTTTTCCATGATTGCTTTTCAATGGGATTGACAGAAGAACAAGAGCACTTGCAAGATTGAATGCCGATCACGCTGCACCTTTCTTTCTTCTTGTCTTGTTGTTTCCAAATAAAATCCTCCTGCTGCCTTGGTTTCTTTCAAAAAAATAAATATGAAAGGTAATTTTCTTTTTTTTGCTACACCCCTCGTATCTATAGTTTACCTATGCAAGTAATTATAGAAGTTAGAGTCGAAAGTGAATTCCATATAAAAAAAAGGAAAGCTAGCTAGTTTCCTAATCCTCATTCAACTAATACTGCCTTTAGTTTAAGCTTAGCTAGACGTCGTACTCGGCCCGACTTGGATTTTAAGATTTACGACCCGTGCCTGCGCTCCATAAAGCTTCCGGATTGGGGATCAAGGTCTTGACGAAAGTATCATAACAAACGAAGACCCATTATCCTGACAAAAATCAATTCAAGCACTGGTCTCAGAGTTATCATAAAAAACGAAGACCAATTGTCCGTCTCCATTCTTGAAGTGAAGCAGTATAAGTGATAGGACTTACGAATGGCGTCCTAGAAAAGGTGTGGAAAGAAAAATGTGCTTGTGCCTTCTGATCATTGAGCATAACACACTAGCCAGTGCATCCATTTTTATAAGATCGCCTTAGTTCGACCAATTTTGTCGACAAGTCCGGCCAAGAATTTCATCCTCCACCTAAACCTTAGGGAAATTCCTATGAAATGAACAAACCCATTTTTTTGTTGAGCCAGGTGGATGGCCAAACCGGCTTTTCCACTATGGTAAAGCACTCGGCGTTTGATAACCAAGCGCGCGAGCGTAAGACACACGCTAGAGATCGTAGGAAAACCGCCGGCGTTAAAAGGACGAGCGCTGGAGTTCAAAGATTAAACGCGGCGCTTGAACGTAGGACGCTGGCGTTTGTAGCAAAAACGCTAACGGGTAGTTTTTTTAAAAATTCAAAATTCACTTTTTACCTCTATAAATTACCATCAATTTCAAACAATTCACTCACACCAAAATTCACTTCTCTTGAATTTTCTCTTCTAAAATCTATTTCAATGGCTGAAAAGGCGATCACACTTTTTGCGATGCAAAACTTGAAGCTGCCGTTTCTAAGATATGTGGGAGTTTTAAAAAGATTGAAAATTGTAAGAGGGAAGTGCAAGTTTTTGAAATTGCTCCAAGAAAATGTTCCGCTAAAAGGCAAAGAAGAGCTCCAGTTTTGAAAGTTAACAAAAAAATCAAAAACAAAGGCGAAACTGTCGAAGACCGCGTTGAATGGAAGATACGTCAAATGAAGATAAACAGGATGCCAAAACTTGTACTTGATTTTTATTTTTATTTTATCGGTAAAGTTGTACTTGATTTTTATTGAAGTTGTTTAGTACGTTTTATTATTGCCTAAATTTAAATCTTGTAAAAGAATTGGCATCAATGAATGAAAATATTTAGATTTTAAAATAGAGATTTCCACTTCAGATTAAGCGAAATTTATTACAATTTAAACTTGCAAATAACATCAAACTACATTTTAATAAGCCCCAACAAAAACACCAGAATACATCAAATCCAGCGACATTCTCTCTGTAGATTTTATAGCACTCAAAATGCTTAAACTCTCTTCCGCTTTCTTCAGTAAACTTGGTCTGAGCGACGGATTTCTGTAAAACAGATAAACAACAAGTTTAGATATTTATGATGTAGTTGAGTCCATGAGGACAAAGGTAAGATACTCACCAGTTCTTCGTTGGATAGTCCAGAATTGCGACGGTGAACCATCCACAAAACTTCCGTATAATGTTTGACTTCCTTAGTGATGAATGAAGTTCTTAGTTCTACGCTCTTACTTATCTTATGGTTTCGTTCTACGATGCTACAAAATGTCCCAATACTCTTTCCCAGAAATAGTCATTGTTCATTGGATGCGCAAAGCCCGATTGCAAGACTTTTATGCATTTGCGGACTTCTTATGAAGAAGACACATAAGGAAGACATTTTTGGCAATGTCCTAAGTGTTTTTTGATGGAGTGGGCTGATTGAAGTTGAAGGACAAATCGATTCACTATGGTATTATGTTATTTAGTTTGCTGTTCATTTTGTGTTATTACGATTATCTAAAACCATCAATATCATAAATGATTTAAATTTTTCCTAGATTAAACATAGCACCATCAATTTCATAACTAAAAACATACTGCATTGAACAACCACACCATACATGAGAATAAAAAAAAATACATCAGATTAAAACAACTACTACATAGGCGGCGTCAGTTTTCGGCGGGTGGTGGAATTCCTAGGGCGATGTAGGGATCGTATCTGTTGAGCATCCTAAGAATGTTGAAGCAAGCATGGAAGTCAAAAGGATGACCTCCGTGAGATGCTACCCACATCACTAGAGTTCTAGGCAACACTTCATGATCGGCTTCACAGTTGAGCTTATTTTTGTGATTCTCAATTAGTAAAGCGGCGAACCCCGATGCATTCATACTAATAAAACTAAAACGATGTGATATTCCATGAGAATCACGCCCATGGATGTTCTCCGTTTCAGCGATGAACATTCTGTAAACTTTCTCCCAGAAAGTCAACGTCGAATCGGCTACACCACTCATGACAGCATCTTGTGTGTGAAAAACAAAGGCTCTACAAATAGCTAAATCTTCTTGTTGAGTGAATCTAATACCACCAACTCTGCGAGGAATTTTTGTAGATGATTTGAGAGTTAAGAATGTGTGAATTTAGATTTGAAATGGGGAGTATTTATAGAACTCAAAAATTATAGCCGTTTAGATCACAAGAGTTTTCAGCCGTTGGCACTTTTATGTAAAACTCGGCGCTTTTAGGAAGAACGCCGGCGCGTGAAACAAGAACGGGCATTGCAAGGAGAAGCGTCAGGGTTTTTGGCTCAAACGCCAGCGCTGGTGCCAAGCTCACCCGACCTTTCATCAAGCGCGCGCTACATGTTTAAACTCAATGACAAACCAACAAATTTGTCGGTTTGAACATCCATTGAGTCCATAGTGGGAGCAAAATGAACTAAGCACCAAGCAAGTTTGTTCATTCCATAGGACTGCTCTTAAAAAGTTGTAGCAGCATCTTGTTGTAAGCATATGCACCAAGCGAATGAGGTTTGTCAACAAGTGTTATTTTAGATATATCAGGAAAAAAAACTGAGAGTATGTGGGGAAAAAAAATATTGGAGAAGTGGGGCATCGATCCCCATACTTCTCGCATGCTAAGCGAACGCTCTACCATCTGAGCTACATCCCCAGAGCTGGTTTCATACAGAAACAGACCAAGATTGTTTTTTGGCTACGGGTATGCCATTTATTTCTGACTTCATCTAATATCTAATAAGGTAATTCATTTTACAAACAAAATTTTGTCTACCTCTTCTTGTTGGTAGATAAAATTGCTAAACTATTCGACGAATCTTGATCTGATTAATCTCGGAATTAAGTAACGCAATGTCACTGTAGTGCAACAATAAATTCTTTGGGTGACCGTCCCATTAAAAAAACAATCATTGAAAAATGGTTTCTTATCCATTGCTAGATTGAACAGCACTGATTTGTTATACACTTTGGTTATCCAGCGTGCTCAATGACACGCCCATGGACATGAATCATAACACACACCAGCAAAGATAGAATTGAAAGTGGGAAATACGTCCTACTAACATTTTCATCCTTTACCAATATCTTTCTAGTCTTTAAAACCTCGAACATTAGAGCAGTACTCTTATCAGTTTCTGTATGAGCAATCCTGTTTCTATTGGTGTACTGCACATGATGCCAAACACTGTTCTCAAGCCTTCAATCTGAACACAACCACCTTCAGGTGTTAAAATGACATTCTTCTCTTTATTTTACACCTTCTGGTTGCGTCAATGGACGCAAATTCAAGTTGATGTTGTCCCGTTGAGTGCAGTAGAGCTGGACATATTGATAAGTATTATTACTACTGTAAAGCCCTGCTGTAAATCAGCAGATTAAATTCATATCATAAGTTGTAATATAAAGCTAGAAAGAGACCGATGAAACTTTAAGTTCTTCAGGTAATGAGTGAATCAGTTAATAAGATTGGCATATTGAGAAGCAAGAGTAAATCAGTTAATAACAGTAACTACAACTAATTCTTAACAATGGGATGTTTAACTCTACATCTTTTTGTTGCATCTGCTGCTGTTGTGCCATAAATTCGTCTTGATCTTTCTATCATTATTATACCAATCTCATTAGTAGTTTTACGTAATTGTTGTGGCAAATAAATAAATCAGGGTAGGATCAGCTGAAGTGAATTGTAGATTACAATGTTCTTCAACTTCACATGAAGACATGAGGAGAAATTGACACTTGACAGCTTCTTGTTTGCTGTTGAAAGATACACATAGCTTAGTAGCTACTTGTGTTTACATGTGTAAACTAAAGACTAACTTCCTAGTGCACATGGTGAACATTAAATGCAAACTAGTTGCGATACATGCTCAGACTTGGTGTACACTGAGAATTGATCAATATTCCGACCAACTTCACAAAAATCAGGTGACCAGCGAAAAACTTTAAACAAAAATCAATGAAAATGAGAAAACGGGACTTACCCATGAGGGGAGAAGTCATCAGCATCACAAGCACTGTCCTTAAACCTTTTCAACTACAATTAGATCTCCTTACGTTAAATTGCTTCTTTTCAGCACTACAATGAGTAACCATTGTAAGGTATTCTGGATCTGTTTCATGTCCATGTGTTTAACGTCATGATTTAACATATGTTCTCAGCATAATTTCATGTGGATACTAATAATTTTAATGATATATTTTTACCAAAAATAAAAAAGCACAATCGGGCCACAATCTTAGTCAGACATCCAGTTACATTCTAGATACTACAAAACTAGGATGCATCATTGTTTTCTAGGGCCCTCCTGAACAAAATACACTTTGACTGAAACAATTTGAACTGTTCTATAGCTGAAATTCTTAATCATCCATTACCAGAGAACCACATTTGCATATACAAGAAAATATATCATCTGTTTCGGGTAACCTTGATGTAAAATTCAAGAATTTAGTAAGTCACCTCTCTTCACATTTAAGTATTAGTTTGGGAATGTCATTGTTAAAACTAGGCGAATCTCACACTAAGGACAACCTAATGGCCATGTTTTCATGTTTGTTATCTGAACAGAAATGTAAAAAAACATATACTTGAAACCCAAAGCTCAAATAACTTGATCAGTTATTACCTGAAAGTGCAGTGGCTTGAAACAGAAGTCATCCTTGTGCGCACTTCAGCATTGGCAGCAGCAGCACCAATTTCTACAGCAGCTGCTTGATATGAACCATACTTGCTCAATGAGTTCTTCAAAGACAAGTTGACCAGCCAGTTTCAATGCTCGCTCTATTTGGTTTATCTGCCATATGCAGACTTGTATAGGAGCGCAGGTGATTTAAATCCATATCTACAATTCAAAATCTCAGGTCAGTCATCATAAGTCTAATCAATTAAAATTAGTCATTAAAAAATAAATTTGAAACTAAGTTTAGTAGATCTTTGATACTTACGCTTCAGGTAATCCAAATGCAATGCAAATATGCATTTCTGAGGTGGTGAATGCGTATGAAACCCCCGTTTCCAAGACCGCTCACACCAAATATCCAAATCAACCATTTTTTCCCTATTTTCCTCCCTCCAGGGTATATGAGACACAAAACCCATGCTCCATTTATAACCCATTCATAAAGTAGTGATGGTGGTTGTACTGAAGATGATAGTGGTGGTGGTGGTGGTGGTGAAGGAAGAGAATTGTAGCTATGCGCCGCAACTCTAAGTCTATTTGGTGTGGTAATTTTACAGAACCCTAACACTTTATAAGAGACAGAGGCACTAAATGGCCCGTGAGACAAAAAGCACGGCATTAGCCCACAGGTGTGTTCAAGTATAGAGTCCACTTGGTAATAACTTTGGCACCATACAAGTTACTGCTTTCCCTTTTTTTAGAAAAGAATAATAAAATATTGCTCCTAGGATTATGTGAATTTTATCATGAGCTTTGCAAAGAGATGTTATCCAAACGGAAAATGGGTCATTTGTCCAAATATTTTTAAATCACGGTTCAAATGGATGGGTAAAAAATAGTTTGGGTGAAATGGCCAAAAAAAAAATAATAAGGTTTAAATTTAAAAAATAGCAAGGATGAAACTGGATACATCTTGTGTAAATTAAAAATAAGAAAAAATATTTGAAAATAGGCACGATGAAATCGGTTACATCTTGCCTATTTTTTACATTTTTGGCCATTTAAACAGTATCAAAATCTAACTGTCCATTTCACCTAGAAATTATTGATTTTGGTCTTTTTAACCAATTTTGTGTTATCCAAAAGACTTTGAATTTACGTAATTGATGACCCAAAAATGTTCCACGAAATATCAACCATTCAATCTTGATTTTAAATTTACCACGTAACACAAAATCTACTCCATATCTAATATTCCTAATTGTGTTCTTACTAAATATTACCTCAAAAGTTATGGACTGACAAAAAAAAAATAATCTACCATGGTAGCCTGCAATACAACCCAAAAGTTGACACGATTAACCAAAATTTGTTGGTCAAGAAAAACTATTATTTGCTCGTGCAATTCTGCGCTAATTTATCTGCTAAACTACTACCCAATTTTCCTTAGATTCTTATTTCCGCACACTTTAGATTTAGATTTAGATTTTGAATTTCTTGTAATATGGGATATAAGAAAATAGTTGGTATAAACTTTTTATTGATTTAACAAATCTACATACGAGTTACGAGTGCAGGCCCCTAATTGGCAAAGAAATTATAAAAGTATAAAGAAGGTACATCTCTTTTGCATTTTCTAAATTTCTAGATAACAGAGAAATCAAATAATATGAAGAAATTTTTTGTTAACTGGGAACAATAAAGAAATAAGAGTAAAATGAGAGGTATGAGGAAATCATCCTTCGTGTACATGTATTCTTGTTTATGAGTATATTTTATCTGTGCAACTGAAGCTCATAAAACGTTAGTTGATGTAGCTTGATGCACATATGATTTGATTGCAGACGAGACTTCCATCGGCTGAAAACCCTTATCAACTAAATGAAATATTTTCCTTTTCTTATCACCTAGTTAATTCTGGGTTTTCATGAGAGAAAGCATGCAAGTGTCTAGCTACAAAATTACATATCGAAGCTATAATCAAAATTTAGCTGAATGAAGAACTATCACAAAAATCAAAATCACTCACTGGAAACTTCTAGAGTTATATCTAAACAAATCACATCTTGAATAAAAATTGTAACAATTCCACTACTTCAATGAAAGCCAGCGCTTGTACATGCGGTTCCAAGAGATTTCTTCAACCTTTCCAAAAGCTTGGGACAAGATGATCTCCTATCACCATATTTTTTTCTTTTATGTATGGAAGCGCTTTCCAGGGTTATAACTCATGATGAATATGTGAGCTTAATTTCTGCATCAAATCTGCAAGGAGGCACTTTTTTTATTAGCCATATGATCTTTGTCGATGCTTGTAGGGTGTTTTCGCAAGGAAAGCATTGAATGTCATATCTCAGTGAATTTAATCAAAATATTCAACAATACTTCGTGTTAGTTAATCAACTTCAGCAAGACTGGAATCTTCTTTGGCAAAAATACCGATGATAAGTTGGGAATTAACATTAGCAACTTCATGGTGAGTCCAAATGATTGCAAATGGTGATAAATATCTTAGTTTCCCTCTCTTCACCAACATAATTTTAAGATCAATTATTTCAGGCCTTTTATGAAAAACCAAAACAAATACTAACTGTCAGGTACATGACATTGCCTACCACTCGAAAATAACCTTTTCCTAAAGGATAAAAGTCAGGAAAATAATCTTGAATGTTGGAAGCATCTTCTTAAGTATTATTCTTAGGTATGACATTAGTCAACTGAATCAATAGTTGGTCCACTGGTTGAGATTTCTAGTGAGTGTACAAGTTTCTATGATTTCAGCAAGGATCACCATAATTTGTCCCTTATGATCTTCCACAAGTAACACAAAAATTTGGACATAAGCAACACCAATCTTTTTTTAATCTGAGAGACGTCGAAAACTGGGTGGATACGATCCTCTGCTGGTAGTTTGAGCTTATAAGCCAAGGACCCAATTTTCTGTAAAACTGGAAAGGACCATAGCATTTGGTAGACAATTTGAATTTCCTGCGTAGAGCCACAAAGACTTGTCTGTAAGGCTGTAGCTTTAAATAAACCAGATCCCCAACCTCAAATGTTCTATAAACCCTGGATTTACCTGCAAAGAACTTCATTCTCTCTAAGCCTTTTGAAGTGCCTCCTTTAATATATTAAGCATAATATCCCTGTTTTTGAGATACTCCTCTAAATCAGCAACTGAGGTAACAGAAGCAGAATGAAAATCTAGACGGGGTGAAATATATCCATAAAGAGCCTTGAAAGGATATAACTTTAAGATGGTATATATGATAGCTTGTGTTACACCACCACTCTGCAAGAGTTAACCAAGTATATGATTTCTTTGGATGATGACATGTCATACACCTTAGATGGATCTCTAAAAAGGCATTAACCCTCTCAATTTGACCATCAGGTTGACTGTGATATGCTTTGTGATGAGATTAAGTTAACTACCCAAATGATGTAGTTTTGAAAGTGGTCGTAAAGTTCGTTCAATTCGGATTGTGTAAAGGTTTGATTTAAGAACTAAGAATAAAAATACTAAAAATATATTCACAAGGTTGTCACGAATATCGAGAGGTACTGAGACTTAGGATTTCACCACTAATCACATTCAATTGGTTCATATGATGACTCATAACAATTCTAGCTCTTTTGTTGACTCTTTTCTTTGCCAAAAGTAGATTTTATAAAGCATTAGATGTAAATCACAAGCATGACACATCAAAAGTTCCTAAAACCCAACATGCGACATCAAACAAAATCACAACTAATCAAGAAAAACATAAATCGATTAAAAAAAGTGCAAAAGTCATAAAGAATCAATTATAGTTACCAAGTGATTGTGAAATAGGGCTTCCTCCATCATCCCAGTGTTGGGGTTTAGCTCCTCATGTCAAAAACACGCTCAAAATATTTAATCATGGCTCAAATAGGTGTTTTTATTGAAGAAGTGAATCTGTAACAGATATAATTGTTACAGAATCCACTGTTACAGAAGCTGCCCTTACAAATAAATTCTAACAGAAATAGTTGTTGCAAAGATGTTACAAAGGTATTGGATTTGAAAGATTAGGTAACGGTTTCTTGCTATGTTGCGAAGTGTTCTACGACGTTGTTCTTCAGCAGCAGAAGTGTCTTCTATGCAACTCTTGATTTTCACCTCTGCAGCTTCACCAAGCCCTCAGCTCGGTCCCCCAAAGTCTCCCGATTCCCTTGTTCGACCTCCCAGTAATCTATTTGTACACCACAGGCCAATAAATCCCGAAAATCTCTTCTCCTTTCCTCCACGGCAAGTCACCGGAGTTATAGTTTCTTCACGCCTCTTCTGAGTATAATCCAACGTCCCTGGAATCTCTATAGTTGTAAACTCTTCCCAGTATAGGATACGATCGAACAAAGTCTATTCTTTCCCTTTTCTGTACTTTCCAAATATTCAACTAAGTTCTCGTAAACAATTCCTCTCCCTCTTTTATCTCCAAAGTGACGCAGCTTTTTGATTTAAACCAAACTCTTCATGATATACTCGAATCGCAGGGAAGATATTCTTTCCCTTTTCTGTCACGTAACTTTTGTAACTAACTCCAAAATCCCGTAGCTTGCTTCTTCCCTGTAATAGCGATAAACTTCTTTTTCTACGAATCTTAACCTACTACGATCCCTGTTTTGATGAACCAGGGTAGTACCATATCATTCCCATAAAGAAATATCACAATAATCTCGGTCGAGTCCAACTTCAGAAGTTCACGCAGAAACCAAACAAATTCCCGCCATTTTCCGTGCGTATGAAAGTTAGGGGTGGAGTGCCCATAACCAAAGCAGGGGTGTCTTTAGCATTGGGGTGCCCTGGGGTTTAAATAGTAAGTGGGTGTCCCTTAGTAATTAAGGTGCCCCTTATCCAAAATATGAGTCCAAATAGTAATTTTCCCTACGAGCGCAAATACCACTTTTCGAGCCAATTTTCCCGCAAAAGCTTATTTCTCAAACAACACCTACAAAGACATAAAAAGCCGTAATAAATACGAAATCGAGCACTAACAATATATACAATTGAGATCATATTAGACACATAAATATGTCCATCAAATACCCCCAAACTTATTATTTGCTAGTCCTCGAGCAAATCAAATAGAAAATTAAATCCTAACTCACTAACGCAGACATCGTCGATTGCATTTAGCGTATGCAATAAGCCTTTAAACCCCTAGGTGGCCCTAGTGGCCGAGTTATAGTCTCGGGAGGGCTTACAAGAGATATACCCACAAAAACTTTATACTCCATACCCTAGCTATCTACGCAGAACCTTGGAAAGCACTAAAGAATCTCCTTGGTTGGCATACTTATTGACTAGAGGAGGAAGTACCCTGATGTGAAATTCCAATTGTTGTACACGAGTTTGCACTCAAGCATACTAAAGTTCATATAAAGTGACAGAGCTCGACTCAGATAGTCGCACTGTGGACATCAATATCCGGAGTCAAAACTAATCACATGGATAGATCAAGAAGATGGTAATAGAGAAAAACATAGATGGTTTTGATGTTTACTAAGTGAATGGCGTTTCCCATATCTGGTCTGAAGGCCTCCACCAAAATGAACCTATCCTAATGGATTGAGATACTAGTCTGACTAATATCAACACACTGGTATATACAAGGGAACTAGTGGTCGATAACCTAACTCTAGGTCAACACAACTGGCATATACAAGGGTACCAGTGGTCGACTTTATTGAATTTATTCCTTTTGGTCAAATGGTCTGGTCTCAATTTTTTTTTTTTTTCAACTTTTTTTTTTCATGGTATCTCAAGCACTCTAATTCACCCTAGCATTGGTAACAACTTGAATCGTGAGCCTCACCTAATCACTTAGAGAAACATAGTTTAAAAACAAAACAACATCAAAAAGAAGTGAAAAGGACTCAACGAGATATGGTGAAACTATTATGTTATTTCTAACAACTGAGCTCTGTGCTTTTATGAATAGACTCTTTAGATGTTTCCATCTAATCAGATTGGTTCCTCAACTCCTACAACCAAAATGCTTCCATCCACTTAGATTAGTTAGTGCAATCCTTAATAGGCATAAATTTCTAGGCTCTGGAGTTTATTTATTGCAACTAAAAAGTTTATCCCATACCCCCAAACTTAAATCTAACATTGTCCTCAATGTTCCAAAGATGAAATTAAAAGCATGAACAAGGAGAAACTGTTACCATTTGAAGCAAAAGATATAAGGAAATATATTACCGTGTTGCATGAGATTGGGTTACCTCCCAAAAAGTGCTAAGTTTAACGTCTTCAGCCAGACATAAGAAAGGATTAATCACCTCGTATCATAAAGTAATAGCCGAAATATTTGTGGGTCATCAAAACCAAATAGAGCTATCACAAGTAAAAGGAATCTGCAATATGCCAAGAAAATTAACAAATAAAGCGCACCCTTGTCTAGTTTCCTGTTTAAGACAACTACATCTAGCTGTGGTTCAGGTTCAGGCTCTATGAAAGGGTCTAGATAAAATATTTTCACGCGCTGGAATTTCTCAAAGCTAAGGTCCGGTTCAGGTATTAGAGTCTGGAAAAACTCAAGTAAAAACTTAGAAGACATAATAATAACCTGAATAATTGTGGATCCTTAAAGTCAACCAGTTTTGACTCACACAGCTGACCACAATGAGAGTGGTGGTCTTCCTTAAACAAATATGTCGACCCTAATCTCCTAAAGTAATTAGGTTTAGTCTCAAAACTTAATAATTGACACATATGAAACTTATACGTTCCCACAATTGGTCGAAAAATATTTGGTGGAAAAACAAAGTCAATGTGGATATCATAGCCTGGGTAAACCACATCAACCAGAGGATGGGTTTCTAACAACTGAACTTCCTTATGGACATCACTAGGTTCAGGGAAACGTGTATGAAGATAATCTTGTAAAATGGTTGAGGCACATATGTCAAGTCCCAAGTGAGGGACCTTTCTAATAGTTAAAGCACATGGAGAATGATAATCACCCCCAAACTTAGAGTTTTTAGTGTCTCTAAAAAGACTAGTCACAACTTCCCTAATTTCAAGGTCATCTGATTCCTGAAAATGGTCAATTGATTCTTCTAAGTGAGGTTCATCCTCACTCATCTCTACGAGTTCACTTTCTTTGTCTAAGACTAATGTTTCTAAATCGCTAGACTCTAAAACAATATTCTCAGAAAAAACTCGTTCCTCTAAACCATTATTAGCTTCGTAATCAAAAGGAAATACTACATCGTCTAAAACGGGAGTATCTCTAGTCAAATCCTCGTCCTTTTGAATAGGTGAATAATTATTAAAATTATTTGGATTTGAACTAGAAACATTATCATTATTAAGCTCAATTGGAGTAACAAATTCCTGATCATTATGCCTACTTATTTCAAATTCTTCATCAACACTATCCTCATCATAATCATCATTATAATAACATGAAAATGGTTGAACCTCATCTAAACAAGTAGTGTTACCAATTTTATCCTCGTCATCTTGATTATGTGAATAACTATCTTCATTTTCAAAGGTACTATTGGAAACACTATATTGGAAATTAAGAGCAGTTATGTTCTGGACCTCTAACAAAATATTTTGAGTCGACTCACATGACTTCCTGATTGAATCTAGGAAAGAAAGTTCACTCGTTGCATTGCTTTCGTCCATAACTAAGTTATTCATTTCTGCTAACTTACGTGTCGACTCAGCTAACTTACGTGTTTGACTCTAGTATAGAGGAATTTTGCTCGTATGACCGGTTGGCGTGTGGATAGTAATTGGGCTCACCATGGTATGGACCATAACCTTCAAAAGGCTGATGTTCCCAACCATTATTCACACTATGGTCAAAGTAGTAACGTCCATTTTGAAACTCAATCTGATATTCGTTGTATTGGCTATTGTAATACCAGTTCGACATTCTATTGCAGGGGTGTGAGTTGTCACACAAAATAAAACCCACTGACAGGGGATTCGTGGGTAGATAGAGTCTTACCTCCCGTACCAGATGGGCGATGAACCGTTGAAGTCGACTCAGTCCACCGACTCCGATGTCAGTGTACGAACCCGAGGGGCCGAGACAGTATCGTAACTGTCGTCCTTCCCTGCAAACAGTTTATATTTAATCTTAACCCTTCCATAGGGTTTTAAAAAAATAATGTCCAGTCCAAAAATAAAGTCCAAAAATAAAAAGAAAAATTACAAAAACTAAAATCCTATTTACAGTTTCTAAAAATAAAACAAAATAACTATATACAAAATATTCTTCTTCACTCCTTTTGTATTCCTCTCTTCTTTCCTTCTTTGGCGATGCTTTCCTTTTATAGTACTTTTTTCTTTCCTTGTAGCTTAGCTCCAATCTGAAAAGAATCGAAAAATAACAAAGGCGTAAAAGAGAACAAAAATTCTAAAATAAATAAAATAAATCTAAAACCTAAAACCTAATACAAATCCGCGTCGGCGGCGCCAAAAATTGACGTAGTTTTGAAAGTGGTAGTAAAGTTCGTTCAACTCGGATTGTGTAAAGGTTCGATTTAAGAACTAAGAATAAAAATACTAAAAATATATTCAGAAGGTTGTCACGAATATCGAGAGGTACTGAGACTTAGGATTTCACCACTAATCACATTCAATTGGTTCATATGATGACTCATAACAATTCTAGCTCTTTTGTTGACTCTTTTCTTTGCCAAAAGTAGATTTTATAAAGCATTAGACGTAAATCACAAGCATGACGCATCAAAAGTTCTTAAAACCAAGCATGCGACATCAAACAAAATCACAACTAATCAAGAAAAATCATAAATCGATTAAAACAAGTGAAAAAGTCATAAAGAATCAATTATAGTTACCAAGTGATTGTGAAATAGGGCTTCCTCCATCATCCCAGTGTTGGGGTTTAGCTCCTCATGTCAAAAACACGCTCAAAATATTTAATCATGGCTCAAATAGGTGTTTTTATTGAAGAAGTGAATCTGTAACAGATATAATTGTTACAGAATCCACTATTACAGAAGCTGCCCTTACAAATAAATTCTAACAGGAATAGTTGTTGCAAATATGTTACAAAGGTATTGAATTTGAAAGATTAGGTAACGGTTCCTTTCTATGTTGCGAAGTGTTTTACGACGTTGTTCTTCAGCAGCAGAAACGTCTTCTCTGCAACTCTTGATTTTCATCTCTGCAGCTTCACCAATCCCTAAGCTCGGTCCCCCAAAGTCTCTCGATTCCCTTGTTCGACCTCCCAGCAATCTATTTATACACCACAGACCAATAAATCCTGAAAATCTCTTCTCTTTTCCTCCACGGAAAGTCACCGGAGTTATAGTTTCTTCACGCCTCTTCTGAGTATAATCCAACGTCCCTGGAATCTCTATAGTTGTAAACTCTTCCCAGTATGGGATACGATCGAACGGAGTCTATTCTTTCCCTTGTCCGTACTTTCCAAATATTCAAACAAGTTCCCGTAAACAATTACTCTCCCTGTTTTATCTCTAAAGTGACGCAGCTTTTTGATTTAAACCAAACTCTTCATGATATACTCGAATCGCAGGGAAGATATTATTTCCCTTTTCTGTCACGTAACTTCTGTAACTAACTCCAAAATCCCGTAGCTTGCTTCTTCCCTGTAATAGCGATAAACTTCTTTTTTTACGAATCTTAACCTACTACAATCCCTGTTTTGATGAACCAGGGTAGTACCATATCATTCCCATAAAGAAATATCACAATAATCTCGGTTGAGTTCAACTTCAGAAGTTCACGCAGAAACCAAACAAATTCCCGCCATTTTCCGTGCGTATGAAAGTTAGGGGTGGAGTGCCCATAACCAAAGCAGGGGTGTCTTTAGCATTGGGATTCCCTGGGGTTTAAATAGTAAGCGGGTGTCCCTTAGTAATTAAGGTGCCCCTTATCCAAAATGTGAGTCCAAATAGTAATTTTCTCCCACGAGCACAAATACCACTTTTCGTGCCAATTTTCCCTCAAAAGCTTATTTCTCCAACAACACCTACAAAGACATAAAAAGCCGTAATAAATACGAAATCGAGCACTAACAATATATACAATTGAGATCATATTAGACACATAAATATGTCCATCACCAAAGATTTGAATAAGTTTTGCCAAGAGTTGCTAGTAAGCATCTTATCTCTATCATAAACGATGAAACAAGGTAATCTATGGAGCTTGAAAATATGATTGGGAAACTCCTTAGCCATAGAAGCAGCTGTATAAGGGTGCTTGAGGCTCATCAATGGTTGTATCTAATAAGCATATCCACCACCACCAAAATAGTGCTTTTTTCTGCTACTTACTGGTAAACCTTCTTTGAAATCTACAAATATATGTTTCCAGGCCTGATCTGGTATTGGAAGAGAATGGAGAAGAACACCTCAGAAAAGTATGATCATACCAAATAGAGATAAAGGACATTTTGGCTCTTTTCAGCTCCTTTATAACATTTTGGAGAAGTTTGGCTCACTTTATCATGCTTACATTTATAGAAATGATGTTGAACCTGACTAAAACTCTAAAGGGATTATCCAAGGGATATTCCTAAGAGATAAGAGGTGAAAGATAATTTTATTAATACAGGTACATGACAGGGTAGACAGTAAAAGTAATAAGAAAAATTACATCCTAACAGCCACGGAGAACAGAAAGTTTGACTGAATAACCTGAAATTGGACTGTAAACAAGATTACTAAAATTAAGTCTTACTCTTCTTCTTGGAAAGACAAAATCACTAAACCATTTAGAGAATCTCGAAGTATATATTTCTTTTTATACAAACCGGTTTGCAGTCTAAAATGGAAACCTCTCTATTGATTAGTATCGATATTAAGTAAACTCTTCGGTTTGGAAACACCGTCGGATTCTTCATTATATTCTCTCATTCGCATGATTACAAGAAAGATTGATAACTCCTTAGAATTTATGATATCGAGTTGAATGTAACTTGATAAAAAAAACATAATCATTGATGATTGAGGTTGACTATGCATAATCCGCATAATATCTAAATTATAAGTATTTTTGTAAGTATATCATTCATTTAGAATGATACTCCCTCGGTCCCTAAATAAATGGACTAGTTCAAGTTTGTACAATATTTAAAGGGAAAGAAGAGATACAAGTATTTATAAATATTTTTTACAATTATATCCTTATGGATAATGATTAGTAAAACTTAAAAATGATTTATTTCTCGGACTATACAATAGATATTTGTAAACTTTTACCACTGAAAAGCATTTTAAAAAATACTTACCTAACGAGTTTAAATATGTCTATCGGATTATACATATTTCTTACACTAACAATAATCAATTAAAAAGTTAGATATAGAAATATTGTTAGTGTAAGAAATATGTATAATCTGATAGACATATTTAAACTCGTTAGGTAAGTATTTTTTAAAATGATTGATCATGTAGCTCATTCAGAATACAAATACGTAATTATTGAAGTCTCTCAGCTGAGCTTTTAATATTCCGCGAATTTCATCATTTATACTGTACAATTCAGTATATATTGTGCACTTGAAGTATTCACTTTTGTATAGAATCGCGAATGATTGGACACCTCCTAGATGGATTGCTCATTAGTATATAGCGATAACGTCTTTGGGATATCTCTGGTACTGGTGTCGGTTCCCCTCCATTTTCCTGACTATATATAATGCATATGTATTGAATCTTAATTATTGGATGACTCCCAAATTGCTACACCATTAGTATAGAGGGATAACATCTTCAGGATGTCGCAAATTTTCCCTGATTATGCAGAATAAATGTTCAGAACGAGTATGACGCCTCTACCATTTCATAACTCAATTCTCAAATAAATATAATGTTCCTAGACAGATTGTGTGCTAGCATAGATCCATCAATTAATTAATTCTAGTGTAGTATTCATCAATTAAATTCCTAGAAAATATTCTCTTTTCACCATAATAATTTATTACTTCACTTCACGACTTTTCTCAGCTGAATTCCATGGATTAGAAAAAAAAATATTTACCTTTCGGACAAAAGGGCTACCATCGAATAAGCCCCGAGAAAACGGTGCGGGTGTATTTCGTAATAATGCTCAAACGATCACCCAAAAGCATGGACATAGGAAATTCATCAAAAGAGAAAATGAGGAGAGAGAAAGTAAATAAAATAATATCAAATATTTCCGAGTTTTTATAGCCGATCCTTACCTTTTTTTATTTGAATTATTTTATTATTATTTTCCTAATTAAGGACTCGCTCACTCAAGCAAACTCTTGATCCATCTTTGTCAAATACTGCTTAATACACCATATGGTTAATAAGCAAATGGCCCCACGATCATTAGGACCTTTTCACCAATGAATATTAAAATATCATTATTTTAATATTCTCAAATACTTGATACGTTTAAGCAAAAACCTATTTGCTCATTCGAGAAAAATTAAAAGTGTCAGTCAAGACCAAATTTTTATGAAAATGCAAAATAATGCTCAAATGTCCAAAAAAAATACCAAAATTTTCAGAAATGGACGGATGTCAACATGGTGATCCGTGCCTCACCATGGACGGTCGGTCCACTTGGCCACCATGGCCGGAAGGTCCCACCATTCCTTAGTCCATATTTTGGATAATCCTCTGCTTGGTTAATCCTCTATATTCTTCTTTCCAGCAGTTTCAAAATTCTCCACACACACCTCTCATCCGGTTTCTCCACCATCAATGGACGGTCCTCATATCCATTGGCTGGTCGGTCTCTCCATCCATATTGAACAGTCTTCATCCCCTGGATCCAGGGATTCCTAAAATTAGGGTTTCATACTTGATAATAATTTTGATAGAGTCTGAGATCATATTATTCCATCTATCAATATTTTAATTAAAATTTAATGTTTGGTCATGTTTCCAACATTTTTGTTGCTCGATTGTCCAAGAAGCAACATGCCATTGGTCAACCATCAACTTGGTCGATCACCCAGTATTTCATTGGATGACCATTCACTTGCCCCAATATTTACCAATACTCGAATTTCTACTTTGTCATTCGACGACTCATGACATGGTGGATCAGGAATGAGTATTCTATAAAAACTCGGCAATATTTGATTTTCTGTCAAATGGTTGACATATCAAAATACATGTTGGTCCATGATCGATCTAGTAATCTCAGCAGACCGGCGTTCATCAATCCAAACATTCGAGTATCATTATTGTCCCAGCTGGCAGAATGATATGTCACAATTCATATGACTCGACGTCTAAGCATTATTACTGTCTCACCAGAAACTTTTATGCTCAATCCATCATAACGATGAGCGCTCGACTCATCAGGGCTAAGACTCAAAGTCTATCCAAGTCAAAAATGACCAACTAAATATATGTCTGCCTTGCAGACTTCACATGAGATATCAATCATGTCACAAGAGGGGACATTCATAAGGGTTTTGGCCTGGCGGTCTACAACACATGCGATGTAACAATACATCCACGATGAGAAATGTGAATAAGTCGTGCTGGCAGTTGAAGGAGTAAGTGAAGTAGTGGATGGACAATCAACCAAGTCTCCCACACTTCCCCATTCTTCCAATCTGTCATACTTACTGGAGGTCAGTGTTCTTTAAGTGTGTCTATGATAAATAGGTTCATCAACCTAAGATTTGATAATTCAACTTAACTCACTACATGACTGAACAGAACTCAATCAATCTGATCAGGACTTACTGTAGTCCAATTTACGTCAGTTTATCAAACACGCAGAACCATCCAACACGGAAAATTCAACACATCCACAATCCATCAATCACCATTGATCTCACACAATTCTCAGCTTCCCTCCTACAGATCGACGCTCGCCCCTCTTTGTGACCAAATTGACTCTGAAGCGACTATTATCTTGGTTTAGACTGGAGTCGTACAAATTGAACTCTCGAACTCAAAGCATTCCCGTATAATATACCTGTTAAAGGTTTAGGCAATTTGCTTAATTGAGGATCCGTCTACCACACAACTCTCCACTTTTCCTCGAAACCAGCTAATCGTTTACCCATGTGATCGGAGAAAGGGGTAAAAGATCGGAGAAGTGGGCCATCTGATCTGAGCTACATCCCCGAACTTCCTATTTATGAGTTATGTACTGAAATCTCCTTTGTCAAATTGCTGGCTAAATATATATTTAAAGAGTGAAGTTTGTTGTGGCACTAGATTTTCAATGGAGTTTTAATGTCTAATCAGAATTCCAAGCTTATTAGTTTTATTTCGTCAATCCGAAGTTTTTGGGTGTTGATACTGATGATTTGTGTTTGAAACTTGTCGGCACTAATTTTTTATCGACCGGAAAGAAAAACAATCAAAAGTCGCAACCACGTTCAGTATAGGCATGTAAATCTTCCTTGCTGGCCGATGAAGCATTTAGCTAGGTGCATATTGTACAAACCTTGGTCACGCCAATTCGCAGTACTGGTCAATGGGTTTCTAAAGATACTTTGCATTGGCTATATCACGATACTAATTACATTAACCGGAAGCGACCCAGATGACATCTTAGCAAAGTTCCATGGAGTTTCTTGTTTTTGCATCTTCTTAACCTGATTTCATTTCTTTAATTATTGCATCCCATCCAAAAAGAGATCACGGCAAAAGGTGCACAGAAGAGATTTAGCGATGGGGTCATACTCATTGTCACTGCTGTTTAAATTACTCACAGATTCACGATGCTGTTAGTTACAGACATCACCGCACGAAGGAAAAAAATGAAGGCTGAAATTCAATGTAGGAATACAGTTCAGAAATATGTATGCTCTGGTAGTTGTGAGAGAAGGTATAATGCGTTTGATGCGCTTCAACTAATTTCCCCAACCGTGAGGTACTCTCCAAGCGAAAAGGAGGATGAATCAGACATACAGGTTGAGTACTATGAAGCGTTGATGAAGTTATGAAAAGGCAGCATGAACAAGATGTAGCTGCAAAAATGGATTCTCAGGTAAGCCTTCTGACCGTGAGGGCGACGATGACATTGAACGGGAAGATGCCCCCAACTACAAAAACGGCAACTGAAACTTAAAAGCTAAACGATTTCAATGCATAAAAGAGGTACTCTCGAAGAAAAAAACAACAACAAAAAAATAGATGGAGAAGTGGGGCATCGATCCCCATACCTCTCGCATGCTAAGCGAGCGCTCTACCATCTGAGCTACATCCCCGAATTTGCTAAACACTCATCTTTGAATATTTTATCAGCATTTTCCAAAACCCAAAGCAAAGTGACTCTACTTAATGCGAACAAATTGGCGGATATAGAAAACTTATCAATTTGGCGGCGTTGGCCACATCACAGGCCAAAGTAAACAAAGTTGAGAGTTTCAGAGCCCGCTTTGTTTGGCTCTGCAGCTCTGCATTTATCAGCACGAAGCTTGGTCTGTCTAGACCCACTGATTTGCACTAACCTTGGTAACTCACATTCACACTGCTTAAAAAGGTTCTAAAAATTCTTTTCATGGGCTACATACATGAACAATGAGAAAAATAATGTACTTAACATCTTAAAACAACAAAAGTAAATACTTCTAAAAGCAAAAATAAAACTCCTTCTAATTGAATACAGGCTACCGATCATCATTTCAAACTACGCATGTTCATGCAACACCACTAAAAATCTGAAGTACCCTTTCTCTATAATCAACTCATGCAATATCTCTAGTTACACCAATCTTTTCCGGCCAACGGACGTAAATGTCTGAAATACAACGACTCCAGCAGCTGGGAACTCGTCGACCGTACAACTCCGACGTTTCATTCCAAGTGTCTCGACAGCATTAGTAACACACCTCGACATGCATTGACTCGACGATGAACTAGTTGTGGATACAGACATAACTCCCGGTCTGAAAACTTGTACAACTCTCTTTAAAGTTTCTCTAATGCTCTTATAATCATCAACGAAACCTACACATTCGAAACTACCATAACTGAATCCATCTTCCGGCGTGACATGAATCGTGGAATAACAAGAACTGTCCAACCCATTCATGGAATATCCACACGGATCGAATGCAAAATCACATATAAGAGCATTAGGGTTGATCTTGTTTATACCGGTAAGTTTTGTCATTTCTTTCCCGGCAACTTCTCCAGGAGTACTGTCACCAAAAGATCGAAAAAATTTACGCGAAAGGATCTGATCAAGTTCAGTCATGCAAACTTCAATAGTGAAAATACCATCTTCATGATCAAAATTCATGTCTTCGATATCATGATCAGTATGATCACTAGCAGAGTAAACATGCCAAGAATGCGACGATTTCTTCTGCTTCTTCGAAGGCATAACAGAAGCTTTTCTGTAACAGAGCTCATTCGGCAGACTTTGATCCAAGTGCTCAACTTCATCTCTAAAGCTTGTATGAGGAAAAGGTTGTGCTTTAGGGAAAATGAAGCTTCCTCTAGTATATCTGCAACTGCATATGTTAAGACCGATATCACTTGCATGAGCTAACATTATAGGAACTGATTTCAGAAGCTGTGTAGTCCCGCATGTTTTGATGATGATCTTTGTTGGATACACGAATAAACTCGACTCGGATAAAACATACGCGTCGAAATGGCGGTTACCAACTGCTGATACAACGGTACATTGCACTGCATCAAGTACTTGTTGGATTGAGTCGAAATCGATTCTTCGAAGCCCTGTACCGATCATTTTTGGATCGTCATGACCGGAGAATTTAAGCTCTAGACGTTTTTCAAAACCTTCAAAACCAGACACAGCCATATTGGTGTAAGATGGATTGTTGTGTGAGTAAGTTAGTGAGTGAGTTGAGTTGAGAGTGAAAATGGAATGTGAACTACTGTATGAAATTTATAGAGGGAGGGAAGCAGGGAAACATCGAGAGAGATAGAAGAGAAAAAGGGAATGATAAGGGCATGCGTGTGAGGGAACCAAGAAGAAAAGAGGCATTATGAGATTTTATTCTTGTTATGCTGCTGGCGATGGCATTCGCATTCATTCATTAGGACAAACGAATGTGAGATGTGAGGGAGGAGGGAAATGGCAAAATTAAGTCACGCGTAGTCTATAGTGGGGTTTGTATTCGCCTTTGCTTTGGCATGCAAAGTTCAAACATTTAAACATGCATGCTTCTCACAATATAAAATTTTACAAGAAATAGATTGTGGAGAGAGCAGGGACGGAAAAAAAATTGCAAAATGAAAATGACTGGATTTTTTTTTCTGTTGTTTCTTTTTAGGTGGCAATGGCATTTGCCCTTGTTTCATCTCTCTCATTTTTTTTACCTTTGCGTTTCTTTTTCTTTTTTTGGGATGATTTTCTATTGTACTTGAACTACTTAAGCATTACTTGTATCAAAAAGGAAAAAAAAGCTCAAAAAATGCTTAATTTATTTGATTTTTGTATGCCTAATTTATTTGATTTTTCAAAAAAATGATTTTTTATAAAATGGTAAATTACTTAATTTCTGCAATGGCAATTTTGTTTGGAATCAAATGCTCCTATATGTATATTTTTTTAATAAGAATTATTGTATACATTTAAAATTACTAGAATCATTTTAAGTTTGTGTTGGAGCCCAACTTGTCGACAGGATCTCAACTAGTTTCCTACGGTTTTCCTTGTTATTGATGATGTTTTAGATTGATTTTAAATTGATATTTATTTGTTCTCGAATTATATGTTCAAACTAATTAAGTCGAATTATAATTTGTCAGATGATATCTAAATACTCACATAAACAAGTTGCAAAATAGTTTCTCAAATTGTATCCAAACACATTACAGATCTGAATAACCAAATAAGTATAAAAGTTTCTCGTTTTTGCTTAGAAACCAAATCTCCACTTTCCTAATTTGTTTGTTGAATAAAATGATCACAATAGAGAATGAATAGTAATAATATGGCAAAAATGAGATGATGGTGTTTCATCAACTACATTACACTGATAATTTTGTATTTGCTGGCATTTCATCATTTCCTCCTACTACTTCTCTATCACTCCCCCCCTCGGGAATTGCATGCGCGCATGCACAACCCAAGCTATTAACCATCAATTATTAACCTCCATACATCAAAAAACTAAAAGTAAAAACAGTACTGTCAATATCCCCTGTTAAAAAAGATTCAGAGAATCAAATCGCATCTCATCATTTACTTTCTCGTCCAATCTTCTTTGGAAGTAAAAAGATGCACCAAAAAGTAAGAGTTGAGAGAAAATAAACGCACTAAGACCATCCATAAATTTCCACCACTATTCGCCCTTGTCACTGTAGTACAGTGGTAATGTTATATTAGTGACTTAAATTCGATACTCGTTACGGTATATACTTTACTGATAGTTTTCATGATCGTAATATTGCCGGAAATCACTCATAATATAGTCCGGGGTTTGGGCTTATGGTCCCCGGAATTTCGTCTGAAAGTCTTGTAATCATAATATGGTCTAGTGAAAAACCTTTAACGTTTTAATTACTTTTTGTAAACACTAAAGTTCTTGGTCCTAATTGTCTTTTGGTCCTACTAATCAGTTCCTAGGTACATAGTCATTGTTATAGCTTCACAACCTTATTATAAGATTTGCATCATTCTTCATCATCCATCTTGCACCCCAATTCGTCAGCACATAGCCACTCATACGATGATACACAAACTCCGCAACATTACGTCCCTACCGTAACCCTCGTCTCGCGACATCTTTAATGCTTGTATGGCTTTGGCCGCCATGCATTCATTTGAAAATGGAACTGCAACTACGTGGTCCAATTGCGCCGTATCTTTTAATTCACGCTCAGTAACCTGTTTTACCGAAATGAAATCTTATTGGAAGTGTTGGCTGAGTATTCTTCTTCATTCAGAAATATTATAAGTTAACATTGTCGTGAGGCACACCTAATTATATAACCACAAGGATTGAATAGTGTTACCTATAAATGAATATTTGGTGATTTTAGCAAACAACATATGATGCCCTTTTGCTGGTCCCGAAGTAATAATACTTGTTAAACACTTCTAAACCTAACTCCTTGGTTTTTCATCATTTCTCGTGCAGTTAATCTTATGAGTTGTGTACTCACTAGATAGGGTTATTCCCCGACCATATGTTACCCATCATTCCACGTGTATGAGCAGCACAGATTTAAAAAAAAATAGTTGGAGAAGTGGGGCATCGATCCCCATACCTCTCGCATGCTAAGCGAGCGCTCTACCATCTGAGCTACATCCCCGAGATTGGAATTTGTGGGAAATGTTCAGTTATTTCCATATCTGTTTATGCCACTTGGGTAAACAGTCCCAAACACACAAGGCATGACATCCATTGTTGCATCTCAAAGACGAGGTAAAAATGTTAAGGACCAAAAGGCAAAAGTATGTGAACCCTGTTCTGAATCATTATAGGTATACACCCCAAAGTTGCAACTGCTGAAAAATGTGCTTTCTCATTTGATAGGAAACCCTGGGATTTTAACAGGGACGAAGTTGTAAACGGAGCCTAAGCTGAGAAGAGCTTTTATCTGTGAGTTAAAATTACACGCCCGTGTTTAACAAGTGAGGAACTAAAGATATAACAGTTTCTCAATGAATAATATCTCATGCTTTATTACCATCTAAACTTTGAAAAAACCAAAAATGTATGCAGATTTTCGCTTGTAGCGCTAGTTTCGGCTTGAGTGGATTGCACATAGAAGCTTTTTCCTTGAATCCTCGATATATCTGGTGACTGACTTGTATGAAGGTCAAGAAAATATTTCCTTCAATCTTTATACGCAGTCTGATCATGCCTTACTTGTAACTCTTGGATACCTCCCGCCCTAGCATATTCATGAACTGACGTTTCTTCTCAAATCCCCAACCTGGGTTGTTCTGCAGAACAAATTTAAAAAAGGAATAGCGTTTAATTCTGTAGACAACTATCTCAGTGCAATCAACAAATAATGCAATTAATCTCACACTCGGAATAAATTCGAAGAGGTTGAGAGGTTAATATGACCACCACCAACTCCAAACTCCCCCCACCATGACACACAATGCACACACACACACTGGCTGATGACGTCTAAGGCTATATGCCTACATATATGTATACTCTGAAAGTTGTAAAGAGGGTGTAACAAACCTGAAGTGTAAGAGCAGCATTGCCTGCGAACCGTTTCACAGATGAAGGCGCTTTTTCAGGGAGAATGGCGGCAATTCTTTCCAGCTCTTGTTTTTGTTCTTTTGCAGTAACTACGTCAGACCCGCTGTACATATCAATAAGCTTTTCCATCTGTGGTACTTTCTCCATGGTTTCTTCGACAATTTTCTAGTAAAGAAACAATTTAGGATATAAAATATAAGATAGCAGAAATGATATAACGCTAAAGTGCAGATGATTTCCAGGGTTTCATTTACTTGGCCAAACCAATCAGACGAAAAGTGGAATAACAGAAGATCAATTAAACACTTAGGTAACTGGTGTAGTTTTAGTATACATTCAGGAGGGAATGCATTTGAAGTAGCAAGTTATAGTCAGTATAACCATAAGCATGAGAATGCGAACGTACCTCCCACTCTTCTTGACTCTGTATACCCTCATAAGCCATCAGGAAAGGCTTCACTTTCTCCAATTTTTCACGGATAGGAACAGGAGGCTTCTCATCAATATCTGGGTTTGAACTAAAGTCCCCCATCAAATACTCTGGTTCAAACTCAATCTACAAGAAAGATCAAACCAAACGAATACAAAACATATACTTTGAGAAAATATACCATAGATCCATATCCACGTCTACTGGATGAAACAAGCGTATACTTACAAGATTATTTCTGTGAAGTGCATCCATGTAAGCCTCGTCCATCTGAGATGGTAACACTCTGGTACAAATTTCTTCGAATCCTTCAGCCAATTGGTTCATCTTATCTGGCCCAAGTTTTGAAGCCAATTTTTCGCCATCAGCATTGTCACCAAGAACAAGGGCAGAATCAATATCCTCCTCCTCCTCGTCACCAAATCCTCCTCGTCCTCTTCCTCCTCGTCCCCCTCTTCCTCGTCCTCGTCCTCCCCTTCCTCCTCTAAAACCTCTTCCACCTTCACTTCCAGCTGGACCACCTCCACCGCCTCGAGATAGAATTTCAACTGCTCTCTTAGTTGCATCTTCATGGCTCAGCTTCGGAGTGCTTGCACGATTAGGCCTTTGTTGTGACTCAAATTTTCCTTCTCTAGAATCTCCAGCTGGTTGACGAGGAGGTCGGATATGTCGGTTTTGTTCTTGTGGTCTCTCTTCATTCCCTGACATCTTAATGGTTTTTCCTCTCCCGGCACCAGGTAAGGCATTCTGGTTCAACTCTGATGAATCTTGTCGGGTGAAACTAATTGGTTTTATTGGTGGAAATGATCGAGATTCATCTTGTGACAAAGAAGACTTAGGTGGCGCTTGTTGTTGCTGCTGCTGCGATAATCTAGGTAGTGGTTTTGCTGATTGTAGTGGTTCTTGTTGCGGTGCTTGTTGTTGCTGCTGCTGCGAGAATCTAGGTAGTGGTTGTGCTGATTGTAGTTGTTCTTGTGGCGGTGCTTGTTGTTGGATAGGTTTTCCACGACCAACTGAAGGTGGATTTACTCCAGGCATCCATGATGAAAATGTAGGGGGGACTTGTGAGTTTGCCGCAGGGATAATAGGTTTACCTCTACCATGACCCAACCCAGAAGGAACGTTATTGAATTCACCACCACCATTATCATCACCATCAAGCGGTTCTGATTTTCCAGCACCACCCAATTGAGGATTTGGTCCTCCAAATCCTCCTCCTCCTCTGCCTCTGCCGCCTCCAGAAAAAGTTGAGAATGCGGAGTAAAGATAATTGCAATTGCTACTACTACCAATCGCTAATCTTCCCAAACTTCCTCTTACTGTACTCATTTTTAGCTCTGCTTAAACACTTCGAAACTAGCCGAATGTACACGCTCTACGTGCCTGAGCACTTTTTTGAACTGTCAATTAAACAAATCTCGTAAGTCATAGAAATAATACCTAAATTGATAAAATTATATAAATAAAAGTGAAGTGTAAGGACTGAAATTTGAATGCCGATCCATAATATATCCATTGATTTCTCATCTAGATAGAACATATGCAAATTCATTTCAAATGCAAAATCCCAAAATGCTGGTCTCATGAGTAGTGATACCAAAACATTTCTTACCTAAATAAAAATGTATGTACCCGTAACATCATACTCGTTACCAAATTATGATAAACCATGAATGTCTTAAAACTGAAGTTAAGAACATAAAGGGAAGTGTACACACATCTAGTAATCAAGAATTCATGAAACCTACCATCACATAGATCTACGAATTTATGCAAAATTCATAGTCAACCATCATTACGTGTGACCAAAACAACAATGTGATAATTTCTTACTTTTCCGCACATAATTATAAAAAAGAGATTGTCACAGATATTGGATGAACCCTTTACAGAAACAATGTAACCTGTAAACATCCAACCTGTAAACATCCAACAAAACCTAACCTATCGTAACAATTTTATCCGTCGTACTTCAAACTGGATAGTCATCAGATAAAGGTATATTCATGGTGTCCACCACATTAAGCATTCAAACCACCTTATATAATTCTTAAATGACATAGACCACCCTAAGCAGGGGCGGAAGCACAGGCTGACTAAACCTGGCTGTAGCACCCACCCTTATTCAAAATCAAAATTATCTATTTAGTCCACCAAGCGCGGCATTTTAGTCCACCCTTCGTCCCCTAAAACTCAGTAGTTTAGTCCACCGATGTAGCTTCTTGTTAGCAAAGTCAGAGCTAAGAAAAGTTGGGAAGCTCTACTAGGCTGAAATTTTAAGGAATCATTGTACAATCTAAACAGAACCAAGATAATGTAAGATACAGTTCATGAGTTATCCGAAAGTAAGCTCGTCATGATTTTTTCATGTATTCTGTACATGGCGTTGTGCGCTCAAAATTCATACAAAAACAGATTTACTTTTTGTATACTGGAGTATGTGCGGTCAAATGCAACCAGCTGTAAATTCAAGTTTACTAGTATCATGGAAATTCTACGATGACTGCATTTGCTAGTTCAGAAACAAAAGAAGCATGAAATCTTTCCCTCTCAACTACTGCTGCTACCATCATGGACATCATAGGAAAAACCAAGCCAACACCCATCCTCTAAAGATATGTAATGCCATTGGGTTTGAAATAAACAACAAACCGATCATAAATGGGAGTAAATAGAACGATGGAGAAAGAGTAAATGGTTACTAGTGATACCATTGGATGGCAACTGATCCCCGCAGTTCGATCTACCATGAACAGTGAGGAAGTCACGATGAAAGGATTTTTTTTTAACTAATATTAACCAATTTAACGTTAAGTCATGTTGTTCATGTCAGTTGGAAGACTCTGCATCAACAGTTTGCATAGGTGTACACATGTTCACCAAAATCTCTTTCTTGTTATAGGACGCATTTAGACATCTTTGCCGATCTTACAATGCTGTAAGCTCGAGGGATTAATGATCCTAACAAATGAATGTATAATCTATTAGTGGGAGGTGGAGTATATTGAGCACATATTTGGACATTGTTGTTTGGACTATGGTCTTATTTCATTAGTGCTTTCTAAGAGAAGTGGTGTTTTCCTCTCACGTTGGTTCCTGTGTGGGGAAAAAAAAAAATTTAGCCCCCCTTATTTTGAAAACCTGGTTCCGCCACTGACCCTAAGAGCTCTCATTAGCTAAGAAATTTGATTGCTTATACATATCCACAAAATAGTAAATAATATGGTTATACTACGTGGTTAATGGCAACACATAAACATACAACTCGGCTGTCTTAACATGCCCTTATAGCAGTCCCAAATCTGCATAAGGCATTTTTGCTTTTATTGTACATCTCATTAAGCATTCAATCCACATTATAAAAATGGTGTTGCAACATATGTAATCAGTGTAAACGACATGACTGTTAGCAATTTCATCGAACACATCGCAAGCAAGCAGCTACACTATCAAAAATAGAAAAGATATAAATTTACAAAAATGTGCTCATACACTGGTTCAGGATATTGAACAAACAGATAGAGTACATCAAATTTTCATGGATCTCACAAGCCACAGTTTGAGGATGGAATCAAAATAAGTAAAACCCTAACACATCAAGAATTGAAATCGAACATAAATCTAGGGGTTTTGACTGAAGCACTGATTTCCAAACCAAACAGTAAGAAGAGAATGAATCAGGGGAATAACATACCAGTGATTTTGATTGAAATGAAAAGCGGAACCTCACCAGCAGAGATGCAGAGAACCCATTTCGGAAGTGCCCTTGAAAAAAGAATGGAGGAGAGAATTTGAGTACAGCGGCTCTTGAATCTTACGGTGAAAATTAGTAATTATAATTACACCTTGTATACACTCGTTTTAGAACTCATTCCAAAGTCCTGTTTGAATAACCTTTCAAAAGTTAACTTTTTGATTTATAACCACGGTAAACTGGTAAATGCTGACATATTCTGTAATTTATAACCTTTGCGGGATTGAAAATTATTTAGGCTAAGTCGTATGGGCTTGATATTTAGTTGTTAGATTGGTCATCTACGTCAGTTAGGGTAATTTTCTAATTTTTGTGGGAGGCTAATCTAGCAGCTAGATTAGAAGATCACATTAGCGGGACCACCATCTAGCGCTGCACTATTTAGCACTTTAAATCTCGGCTGTTAGAATAGAAAATTTTCTCTCAGCGCTGAATGGTTCAACGTTTTGGTTACTTTTTGAGCGCTGAACGGTTCAGCTTTTGAAACTATCTGCTAGTTGAATTGCGAGCAAATGTTATGAGAGAGAAGTAACATGTACAGATGTTAACTTTTCCCACACTTATTTTTTGATTTGTAACACTTTTTGGCCAATATAACTGCTCAATCTAGACCATAGGACTTAGCCTTAGTACTTGAACCGATTACCTGCAATAATGTATTCAATGTTTAACTAATAGTACATATAGATGCTTAATTTGTGGCTATGCTAGCTAGGAGATAATAAAACAATGCAAGTGAAACAACAATACTGGATATTGTATTTTCGGGGAAGAACCGTGCAGTTCTATGAATATTGATCGATCGACCCAGGAATTATTGTGGAAATGAAGCGGAAAGTGGAGTGGCACCGGAATACGGATGTGGTTGGCCATCTGATGAGTAGTTTGGATTAGAAGTGCTCCCACCGCTCACCGGATCATAAACGGTAAACTCATCTGAGGAAAGCAGGCCATAAACAAAGTAATCACCGGAAATGAGAGGAGACGGTGGAGGAGGTGGTGGTGTTTGCAGGGGAGGAGGAGCAGTGTCGGAAGCATAACAAGCAAGATGAGCTCTTGAAATGGCGAGGTCTTGCTTAAGCTGGATCATCTGATTTTGTAACAAAGCTAAAGCACCAATACAGCCATAAACAGGGTCTCTTAATCTTGCCTCGGCTTCGTAAACCAGTGAATTCGCCGTATCTTCTCGTTGTTCCGCAGGTACTTCTCCGAGAATCTTACTGACGTTGCTGGCTCCGAACACCTTATGAACTTTAACAAATTTATGTAATTCATCAGACTTGAAGTAAGGTGCAAATACGCAATTTGGAGTGCATTTTCTCTTTAGATATTTGCAGGCTGCACAGGATGGAGTTGGACGAGCAGGACAGTCTTGACCCTTCTTCATTGATATTGATTTTTGTAGAATACATTCCTCTCCACTTCCATGCTCTATGTAGCCTTTATAATTATATACTCTGCAAGTCTATGAAACGATACAGAGAATATACAGATTTAATAGTTTGACAAAACAAACATCAAGGGCCCATTAGCTCAGTTGGTTAGAGCGTCGTGCTAATAACGCGAAGGTCGCAGGTTCGAGACCTGCATGGGCCAAAGTTTTTTCTTTTATTATTCTTTTTGTTCAATTTTGCATTATTTGGATGACATCCTAAACACGTAAATACAATGAAACCTTCTATCAAAACAACGGCCCATTAGCTCAGTTGGTTAGAGCGTCGTGCTAATAACGCGAAGGTCGCAGGTTCGAGACCTGCATGGGCCAAAGTCTCTTTTTATTTATTCTTTTTGTTCAATTTTGCATTATTTGGATGACATCCTAAACACGTAAATACAATGAAACCTTCTATCAAAACAACGGCCCATTAGCTCAGTTGGTTAGAGCGTCGTGCTAATAACGCGAAGGTCGCAGGTTCGAGACCTGCATGGGCCAAAGTCTCTTTTTATTTATTGTTCAATTTTACATTATTTGGATGAGATCCTAAACACGTAAATACGATGAAACCTCCTATTAAAACAACGGCCCATTAGCTCAGTTGGTTAGAGTGTCGTGCTAATAACGCGAATGTTGCAGGCTCAAGACCTGCATGGGGCAAAGTTTCTTTTTATTTATTCTTTTTCTTCAATTTTGCATTATTTGGATGAGATCTTAAACACGTAAATACGATGAAACCTTCTATCAAAACAAAGGCCCATTAGCTCAGTTGGTTAGAGCGTCGTGCTAATAACGCGAAGGTCGCAGGTTCGAGACCTGCATGGGCCAATGTTTTTGTAAATTTTCGATTGTAAGTACCATTTTCATAACTAAGATTTATGGGTCAACTTAATTTTTTCATTAAAGAAAACACACCATGGACGGCTGAGAGTCTTAGAAAAATCAACGGGCTTCTAAATAGTAATTATATCAAAATCTTCGATCGACATACTTTTCGCTAATAGGGAAAATTATTGGTCAATTTTTTTTTTCATTCAAGAAGATAACATGTGGACCGCTGAGAGTCTTAGATCACTATCAAAAAGAATGAGATACTAAATACGTTAATATATCAAAATGTTTGATCCACACGGTTTTCGCTAGTGAAGAAGTATCATTTTCGAAAATATTTGATCAACAGAGTTTTCGCTGGTAGGAAAGTATCATTTTCATTGCCAAAAATTATTGGTCAGCTTAATATTTTATTCAAGAAGATATTATGTAGACCGCTAAATTTTTTCTTCAGGAAGATATTATGTGGACTGTTGAGAGTCTTAGAAAAACATCAAAACGAATGAGATTCTAAATACGCAAATATAGCAAAATATTCTTCGCTGATGGAGAAATACTAGTTTCGATAACTATATCAAAAGTTTTAATCGATATAGTTATTGGTCACCTTGTTTTTTATTCGACACAGTTTTCGCTGGAAGGGAAGTATCATTTTCATTGCCGAAAAATTATTAGTCAGCTGAATTTTTTATTCAAGAAGATATTATGTACACTGCTAAATTTTTTATTCAGGAAGATATTATGTGGACTGTTGAGAGTCTTAAAAAAATATCAAAACGAATGAGATTCTAAATACGTAAATATAGTAAAATATTCTTTGCTAATGGAGAAGTACTAGTTTCGAGAAATGAATGGGATTCTAAATACTTAACTATATCAAAAATTTTGATCAACACAGTTATTGGTCACCTTGTTTTTTATTCGAGAAGATATTATACGACCTATCGAGAGTCCTAAAATATTATCATAACGAATGAGATTCTAACTACGTGTATATACCAAAATGTTTGATCGATAAAATTTTCACTAACAAAAAAATATTATTTTCATTACCAAAAAAATATTGCATAAAATATTTTATTTAAAAAAAATATTACATGAAGTGTTTAAACCCTCGGAACAGATAAGATTCTAAATATGGAGAAAGTATAATAATGTAATGAGTAAGAAAAAAAATAAAATAATCAGTCGACGTAGTTTTCACTAGTGGGGAAGTTTCATATTCATTGCCAAAAATCGTTAGTCATCCTTATAATAATGAGTAAGAACACTTAAAAAATTGATAAGACTACTCACATTTCGTATTTTCTTTTCTCTGCTTTAAAGCTTCCCACTCCCACGCCAAGCAACATAATTCATCCATAATAACAACAATAAGTAGGAAACAGTGAGTTGATGGTTCATTGATGCAGCAGTGAACAAGATAAGATATTATAACACCCATTAAACAAGAAAAAGAACATCCTGAAAATTTTGAGAACCAGAGAAAATAAAACAAGAAGTGATATTTAGATAAGATCTTCTTTTCTTGTGTTTGATTTGATCATGAAACGCAATCAATTACCAAACACTATTGAAATGAGTTGCCGTTTCCCTCAACCACAAGATTTCCAAACTGTCCAAACACACGTAGTAACTTGCTGCACCTGTCAGACCAGGCGGCAAGTCACCTGATGCTTTGAAACCATCCTGCAGATCGTTCTAACACTGTTCAGCAAATCTTGCATACGGCAGCAAGCGAAGAACCTGAAGATATATGAGACACTGTGTGCTGAAAATCTTGCAAATGAAAATTGTGACATAACATAAGCCACTTGGATTGAGGTGGGTAAGAAAGGTCATTTTCCGAAAAGATTTGTAGAGAAGATACGGGCTGGCTATCAACAGTTTTTCTAGGCTCTTTTTCTTTTGTCCATTGCTCATTCACGACTGTAGCTCTCTTTGACTTCAGTTGAGAATTTCAGCCTCAGAGGTAAAGCCATCAGCAGAGTTTGGATGAGCAAGAAGCTACGTCTTCTATCATATGAGTCATATATGACGAAGAGTCAGACCTGTCTCAGTCCATCACTCAAATCTCAGATGAGAAATTCCAAATATTTTTCAGATACGCATAAACGACAAATCCTCAGGTTGAACCCGAAATCAAGCAGGTCCAATCACACTCCCATTTTGAGCAAGTAATCTAAGGAAATGGAATGCAGTTGGCCAGTAAACCTTAGGCGTGTATGGTTTTTTTTAATTTCCCTTCTTTTTTTTTATAGAAAAAGCTTAGGCCTAGAAAGGCACTTAAGACAGGTACATAGAGTTTGTGATGATATTGGCATAGAATGTACCACTCAATCTTGTAGTAGTAGAAAATCCTACCACTACACCCCTTAGATAATCTATACAATAAACTAGGAAATCATCATGAAGAACATTTAGAAGAATTTTATTAAATTTAGAAATCAATAGAAAGAAGTAAAGTAATACTCTTAATTTGGGGAGCAAACAACTTTCTCTCTCTTAAAGTTCTATCTCTACTCTCAAAAAGATCTCTCCCTCAACACAGTGGTAGTTGGTCTTGTATATAGGAGTTTTACATAGTGGAGGACAGCTAATAAAGCCCCTATTTTCGGAACTGACGTGTGATGTTCTCGCACATTTACATTTGGGTCTTCTCGCACATGCTCTTGGAAATTCGCACTGACTTCACACTTTACTCGTGACCTTATGACGTCATCAGCTTCGTCATCCGGAATATACCACGTGCGAGTACGTTCTCCCCCTTATAATAGTATCCCTTCGCATGATACCTAAGGGTGCGATATTTAACCCCTACGTTTTGCCTCTTCTCTTAGCGATCTTAAGGGTGTGATATTTAATCCTAAGGGTTTTACTTTACTTCTTTGTATTGATTTCTAAACTTAATAAAATCCTTTCTAAGTGTTCTTCATGATGATTTCCTAGTTTATTGTATAGATTATCTAAGGGGTGAAGTAGTAGGATTTTCTACTACTACAATTCTGTCAGCATTGTTTTTATAAAAGAGAGTTAAATTAAAAGCGTCCATATTTTGGAGACGATGGGTGATGTTGAGGTTCAGTAATACAAAAGATATTGGGTTGAAACCAATATAATGGGATATGGACTCTATGTTACAATGGGCTCCAACTCTCGACTTTATGCAGGAAGCTTTGGTATTGAATCGGCCTTCGCGGATACGCTACCTTGTGAAATGGCCTAACAAGAAAAGTACGACAATGACTAAAACTTGTTTCAAAAGAGAAAATTAGGCGCAGGTCCAAAAAAAAATAATATTATCATTGTTAGGCCCCCAATTAATTTTAGACTGTGAAACCCATAATTATATAAAATTTCTAATAATGACTGCATGATGGGTTATGCATCCTAATTTTTCAGGGGTATAATTGGCAATGCAACCTGGATATAACATATCTAAAAAACCGCGTCTTAGAATTTTACAAATTTTATATCGTTGGAAATCTTTTAAAAAGAGCTATGCAACGAGTACAAACAAGAATATCAAATTTTGTTTTTCGCGAAAAAAATCGGAGGTGATCATCATTTTAAGCAAAATTTTCGAAAATTTGATACATAACCATTATGCAGCCACCAAAAAAGATGCATAACACATTCTGCAGACGCATAACGAATTATGCAACCATTTTCTCCACTGCATAACAAATTATGCATCTATACAAAGTTATATAGCCATTGTATTAGTGCATACATAAAAAATTGATGCATTATGCATCTATTTTCCCGATGCATAAAACATGGTGCAACAATTTTCTCGATGCATTATGCATTATGCAGCCATATTTTCGGATACATAACAGGTTATGAATCCATTTTCACAACTGCATAACATGTTATGCAGATATTATTGTAGGTGCATGACAAGTTATGCAGTCTTTGTTTTTGTTGGTTTTAATAGTGAGAAAAAAATTGTTGTGTAACGTGTTATGCAACCGTTTTCTGAACTGCATAACAAGTTATGCAAAAAAATTGTAGATGCATAACATGTTATGCAGACATTTTCTAGACTGCATGACAGGTTATGAAGTCATAAAAACATCATCATCTTCTTTCATGTTTCATCTACTCTCATACAAAGCAATCATCTTCTTTCATATTTCATCAACTCCCATACAAACCAAACAGCATAAACACCTTTTCCATTTGTCAACAACCAACAACATTTTCACCTTCTTGTAGTCTGAATTCCATACAAAACATAATTTTATCCATACCCTCCTTCTTTACTCTATACTTATGAGCAAACTCCTTGTCGTTAGCCTGTATATTATCCCACAGATAAAATCAAAATACCAGGTGAAATTAACACTTACCTCATCAACCTCGTCTTGTAATTTCATTATCGGGCCCACCAATTCAAGAGCATCCTTTAATGACAGGCCCATAATTTTCGCTGGAACCTTGCACTCTGTGATAACAAGACATCAAGGTTACACCCTAGTTCGCAATTCGTAGTTCGGAGAACGTACGAAACGTGATATGTACGAGTATTATTCGGATTTATGAATATTAAATTCGGTCAATGATTCGTGATACGGCAGTAATCCGGAACGGCATACGTACGTGTATAATTCGTTTTAAAGATATCAATTCGTCTTTGAAAGTTCGGCATATAGCTGATTAATATGAAATACATTTTTGAGGCTATATGGTATGATTTATGCACAGAAAATATATATATTGATAATACAACAATTATAATCACCAAACAGCGAGTAGCCCAGTGGTTGGAGCATTCTTCAGAATGCAGAGGACGTGGGTTCAATTCACATTGCACCCATAATTTTTAAAAACTCTTTAGAAAAGAAGGAAACGGGCTGAAACAGTGAGAACCGGACTGACTCAGTCCAAGTCGAGCCAATGACACGAACATACAGCTGTCCAAATTACATCAGCGATTTCGCGACTAATTCGGATTTCCCATAAAGTACACGTACCTGGTTCGGAGTTGGAGTGGGACGCCGGTATTGTTCGGTCCGGATCAAAACGTTAAAATTCGCGAATCATTCTCCGAATTGCTACCCGTTAAAACAAAGCTAACGATTAAAAAAAACTGATTTTCTGTCTTAGATGGATCTGACATATGCTAAAAGATCTAACGAACATTAACTACTATACTACTCCCTCCGTCCCACTCCTAAGTGACCTATTTGATTTTAGATTTTGTCCCAATGATAAGTGACCTATATCACTAAACAATGAGATATTCCGGAATTATCCTTTTAGTTAATTATAAATAATATATGAAATATGTATAATTTGATAGGCATGTTTATATTCGTTACGTAGGTGTTTTAAAATGCTTTTCAATTGTATGAAATTTGCGAACATCCGTGGAGTATTTTGAGAGATAAACCATTTTTAAATTTCACTAGTTATTATTCATAAGGGTATAATTGTAAAAAATGATTAAAAATACTATTTTCCTTGCTTTCCTTAAAAATTGTGCAAATTTCAAATAGGTCACTTAAGAGTGGGACGGAGGGAGTATTTGGGTAATCTACGAGAACAGTAACTTACACCGCTCAGCAGATCAGAATTAAATTTTACCCGAATAAAATAGATCTGAAGATATGAATCACAATCACAATCCCGTTGCATCAATCAGATCTAAAATATACTTTTTATCAAGAGATCGAGATTAAAAACCTTACCGATTCCACATCTCTTTGGTGAGCACTAAGAATCATAATTCAAGTGTTGATGAAGATTAAACAAACTAAAGAAGTAGTTTTTTCTTTAGAATAAAAGTAAAACAAAATTTTATAAAATATGGCTTTGAGTAGGCCTGTCAATGGAAGAATATCCGTCGGATATTTAGAAATCCGATATCCGACATGTTAAGCACTACCGGATATTCGATATCCGATAATATCCTATAGGATATCAAAATCAGATATCGATTCCGATAGGCTAAGCTGTCGGATATCCGATAAATATCCGATAGTATCCGGTTATAACAAAAAAGCTTAAAAACCCTTGTAAAACATTTTCATAATTGATACTTATGGGATATTTATCCGACAATATCCGATAATATCCGATATTAGACTCGAAATTAGGATAAATTATAAATAAGTTCCTATACTATCGGATATCGGATATTAACATTTCGGATGGGGTCTAATCCGTTTCCGATATGTTAAGGAAGAAATATCCCATAAAATATCCGATCTGATATCCGATAAAACGGATAAAATCCTATAGGATCTCGAATACTCGGAAACGGATACCGGATATCGGATAAATATTGACAGGCCTAGCTTTGAGAATAATTTTCTTTCAGGAAATGAGTGGGTGCATGAAATTTTTGGGCGCATGTCTTTCGGTGTGAAAAATCTGAAAATGGGTCTCACCGTAATTTTCACGTTTCAAAAAGATAATCGATGCCACTTAAAAAGTTAATTTTAATTTCTGGAAGTACAAAAGCCAGAGATTTATGTAGCGCGTTTGATTGCATATTTAAAAATTGTTTTTTTATATTTCTGAAAATCAAAAATCAAAAATTAGTTTGGCAGTAATTTTTCAAAATGATTTCTAGAAACATACAAGTGTACTTTTTGTGAAGCAAAATGATTTTGCTTCGAACTTCTGCTTCTGACTTCTACTTCTCAAAACGCGCTATATATTAGAAATTAGTTCTCAAATTAGTTTGGGTACAGTATTTCAAAAGACTTTTAGGAGCAAAAACAATTTTCTTCAAACCGACTTCTGATTCACTAAACTAGGGGTGTAAATTCGGGCAGGCCAGGCCGTCCGGCCCAAAACCTAAGACAGGCCGGACAGGCCAGGCTTAATATTTGTGTGCCCGTAAACAAATTCAGGTCGGGCAAGCCGGGTAAAAGTAGATAATTTGTTACCCAAAGATCGCCCAATGCCCGGTTTTTATACGGGCAGCCAGATCGGGCCGGAAAGGCTACTATTTTGAATTTTTTATCTTTTTTTTTTAAGTTTAAATTTTCAAATGAATGGTATTAAATATATTTACTTTTAATACAATATCATTTCCTTTCTAACATTGCATACCGTAAGTGATAGTACTATTTTATATTTAAATTACAATGACAAAGTTTTAATTTTAGCCTATAATTAATAATTAATTTTAGCCTTTAATAAATGTATTACCATTAATGTTTTGAAAAGGCTAATTATAAGTAAAAAAACTATATATTTTAATTTTCTTGACACAAAATTGACAATTATAAAATGGCAACTTTTAAGTCTTTTTAAGAGCATATTAAATGATTAGTGGCACATAGAAGGCTTTCAGGCCAGACACCAGACCTGGTATCAGACCGGGCACCATAATTAATTGCAAAGCCCGAGACTGCCCAATAAATTAATCCAGGCCAGGTCGGGTGTCCCATTACGGGCCGTAACAGATTTGGGCTACTTCGTGTACAGGCGAGCTCGGGCGGGTACAGGCAGGCCGAGTATTTTCGGGTATTATTTACACCCCTACACTAAACACCTCCTTGTGCTCGTAATGGATGCCAATATATTACTTACGAATACAAAATACCTACTGGAAGATTTGGGCCAAGCAATGTTGTGCTAGTGAAGACAATATTATTAAGAAGACAGGTAGGAGCACGCCTACTATATGCCGCTTATGCAGGAAAAGTTGCGAAACTCTTAGCCACATCACTTGGCATTGCAGAGTTGCTAGGAGGATTTGGGCTTGGGTGGCTGGAATTTTCAAGCTGCAACCAAATGAAGACCTGGTGGAATCGTATAAGGCTGCTAAGGGTCGAAGCAGAATGATAAAGGACCTGTGGTTAGTTGCAAATCTTGCAATTGTCACGAAGTTATGGAAGTTACGCAATAAGTATTATTTTGATAATATGGCAGTTCAAGGCTTGGCTTTAAAGGGAAAGTTTATCAGGTAATTCGTGATAATTCAATTAGAATGAAGGCCACATGTATAATACTTTAGAGGAGTTACGCATTCTGAATTATTTCAAGGTGCGGCATAGATCATGCAAAACGTCTATCCCAATTGAGATTAGTTGGACTCCTCCTAATCAAGAGGAAATCATGATATGTTGTGATGGTGCATCTTTTGGAAACCCAGGCCAAGTTGGTTCAGGTGTTGTTTTCCGTGATGCAAGTTCGGAGTATTTGCATTCGTTCTGATTCGAAGAGTTGCATACAAGCTTTTCAAAAGGGTGAGCTGCCTTGGCAGCTAGTGCAGAAGTGGGAAATTGTGAAGTCTTACTACAACAACGTTCGTTATATTCATAGCTATAGGGAGGTTAATTTCTCAACTGATGCCTCGACCAAGCAAGCATGTTTGCTGGCTGAGGATATTTTTAAGTTTTATGAGGGTAAGCCAGATTTTATTCCATCTGTGGAATAGCCTGGAAGGATTTATTATCGCTTCAAATAGGTTTTCCAATGAAGGGCCTCACGGCTAGTCATTAGGAAGGCCTAATCCCTGTACAGTTTTTCACTTTTTTAATTTTATTTCACCGAGTAAAAAAAAAAAAGAATACAAAATACCAGCATGTGAGTTTCGATTGAGTTCAACCGTTGGTTTTGAGACCGTGGCAATCTAAGGACTGCAGCCTCGAAATTATCTTGAAATACCCGAAATACATACATGTAAGGAGGATTTAGTAATTTACTTGCACTCTATATATTAAAAATAGGCAATGAGGATGAGCCTCTTGCCAGAGCAAAAAAGGATCAAGCAATGTCTTCCACAAGTTCATCTCATCTGCTGCTCCAGAATCTATCTCTTCGACGGCCTCGTATCAGCAGCACCACCACATACGCCGCTCCCTACAAATGTACTCCGTCAAGAATTCAGGTCTCGGCTGGTTTATCTGGTAGAAGACACTCCTTACTTCTACTAACAGCTTCAACTGTACTGACAGCCATAGAGTTATCATCCTCAGGGTCTGCAAACGCACAAGACATTGGACTTTTTGGTATAAAGAAGAAATTGGAGAAAGTAGAGAAAGAAGCAGAAGTGATTCTTGAAAATGCAGAGAAGGGAATTGAAAATGCTGAAAAGGGAGTTGAAAATGCAGAGAAAGAGATAGAGTCCGCCGCTTCTTCGTTTAGTTTTGGTGGTGGTGTTGGTGGTCTAACTCAGGCCGGGGTAGTTGTAGGTGCCGAGGCTGTTGGTGTTTTGGTTGCAACATCCATTGTTAATGGTATCCTTGGACCTGAAAGTCAGAAAGCTTAAGAATTTGTGTGGTGAGTGATTGATAAATCACATTTTAGTTGTAATTTACTATATATATAATGAAATTCGACAAGATTTGATTTTAATTGAGTATCTCTCTGAGTGTAAATCCACAAATTTTATGATTTTTTTTGTGATTAAGCTAACCCATTCTGTGTTAAGAGATGATCTAACTCACCGAGTCTGACTCATTAGGATTCTTTTTCAGTTGGATGGATAAGATAAGATATCTCATATTTGAGAACCACAGAAAATTGAAGTGATAATACAGGATTTCAAACCTAACTGGCCAATGCACACAATTGGACAGTTTGATAATGAATCGGCAAGTGACTTGTTGTTACCACCCTGTCAGACCAGGCGGCAAGTCACTTGACTCTTTGAAATGCCTTTCACCATGTCAGACCAAGTGGCAAGTCACTTGACGCTATGAAATGTTACGCGGAACATACTTTGGAAATGGCTTCTTGTTTTTCAACCACAAGTGGAACTGGAAACATCCTTGTTTCTATTGGAAAAAGCTTAGATATATTGGAAACCACTGCTAGACTTGCTCTAACAGGTTAGCAGAAAATTGAGTGCCATCTAACACCTATTATACTTTAAAATCCTGAAGATAATTGAAACACTATGCAGCAAATCTTGGAAATTTGGATTGAGGTGAGGAAGAAAGCTAAAGAAAGTCATTTTTCGAAAAGATTTGTAGAGAAGATACGAGTTACAGTTTTCTACGCTCCTTTTCTTTTGACTGTAGCCTCAGAGGTAAAGCCATGAGTAGATTTTTTATAAATCTACAAGTTCTATCGTATATGACTACAGAAATTGAAGAGTCAGACCTGTCTCAGTCCATCACCCAAAACTCAGATTAGAGATTCTGCAGATTTTTCAGATATGTATAGTGGACAAAACTCCAGGTTGAATCCCAAACCAAGCAGGTATAATCACACTGCCATTTTGGGGAACTAAAATTCTAATCATACTCTCGTAAGGATCAGAACAAACTAGTAACTGTAGCTTATATTTTACAAGTCACATACAATCTCAAATCATCCAATTATACAATAAATACAAGCTACAATGACAGTAGAAAATCAATTCTTCTCCCCAGAAGGTGTCCAGAACACAGGGCTGTCTACCAATGTAGCCATCAATGTAATAGTCAGGTAGTCAGTCGTCAATCTAAGTTATTCAGAGCACAAGGCTGCCCACCAATGCAGCTGTCAGCGGAACTGTCAGGTTGTCATCAATCTCAGTACTTATCGGCAGTGATTCTACTACTGTCGTTGCCAGAGACACAATTAGGAACCCTAAAACCAGACTAGGACTTTCTTTTATGAAGCCAAACTGGGAGAAGAAGTGCATGTACCTATTATAAACAAACATTCCTCATAAACACAGGGTGCTCTCTAAAGTTGCAATTTAGAGTTATGTGTGAACAGGGGCAAGAAAAGTTACCCAACAGATGCTAGGAAACCAGCAATGGCCATGGCAATGCTACCAGCATAAGACTTGTTTCTATTGTGTGGAAGTTTTTTCTTGCCAAATCTCCTCCCCATTATATCAGCTAGACCTGAAACCGGGTGAGAAACAACATTTTATCCCCTTGATTAACATGCTGTATAGAATAAAATTTAATAAGATCCATTAAGAAAGAAGTCAAATTATTCGCTGATTTCATTCATTCTCTTAAGCAACGTTCCCCTTTGGAAAGATAATGTGGCACAACTAATATTCTGAACATTTCTGCTGTTTCTTGTAATAGTTGCGCTAGAAAGTGGAAACCAAGTCTGCATCAATGTATTTGCTAGATTGCATCAACCGAGAAAATAGTTACCATCTCCAGCACACAGGTTGCATATAATAGCAATTGCAATAGGGGAAGTTCTCCAATAAACAGCAGAAACCAAAGTTGCCGTGGAAGCATAATATAATGGCCCCTTCAATAGTTCCCTAAGCATTGCAAGATACAAGTTAGAATAAAGAAATGAAACTGGATGCTGTATGATGAAAAAGAGAAGCAGAAATTATTAATACGTATTTCCTGATTATATGTTCAGCATTTTTTTAGTGAGCACATGTCAGTACAAATAGACAAGGCCAAACTTAGAATGCTATCTAAGTGAATTCAACCTTAAAATATGATCCTTGCGTAGTTTCAAACTTTCCGCTAGTAAGAGCCAAAATCAAGCAGGAAATTTAAAGAGTTTTAGTCTTCCATGCTAGTACCTATAATCTCCAGATCTGGTCATCGACATGACCATAGATTCATCCTTCATCAACCCGAGACCCAATACTAGCATCCGTATTATATTAACTCCAGGAACAAGAGCCGCTAAATATGCTGCTTGGGGTCGAAAACTGTAAAAACATGGCAAAACCATTAGGCTGATAGGCCAGGGAAATAACAAACACTTATGCTTCAAAGTGGAATTTACCTGAATAAGGGCCACATAAGCATGAAGACCAGTCCAATGTTTATATGCACACACTTCCTGATAAAAATCTAACAAGTAAAACGACGTTCAGAAGCTAGTGCATACCAATCTAGAAGAAACAAAGCAGTTGGCTACACATATTCTTAAATCCAAGCAGGTTAAATATCTCATTCTCAAATTTTATTCCAATTCATGACATAAGGCAGCTGCTTATATACCTCCAACAAAGTTCTGGCATCATTCTATACTAAGGAGAGACAAATTTACATTGGAATCTAATTAGGAGAAAGATATATGGGTATCTCAGATACCGAATTCGTTACATTTGTCAAACTAGTCGATTCAAACAAAATTGTATGTCCGCAATACCAGTTGAAACTACTGCATTTCAACATAAAATCCAACCCTTGGTTTCAAAACCATTCTGGAAATTTCAAAGAAGAGAGATAATGGATGAGATTCTACATAAAGAATTCCTCAGAAATGCAAGAAGCATTGAGGAACGAAATTGAGAGCTACAAAGATAGTCCTATACTATTGCGGCTTGAACCCTATTCTTTGGACTCCATTTGGACCACAATGCGACCAACCTCCAGTCATCAAAAAGACGTTGAGATCATAAGCATCCAAGTGTTTGAGGCCAGTAGACCCACACTCGAAGACTAGAACACAGAACACATTTTGGTGTTTGCTTTAGCCTTTAGGTCCAATGTGGAATCCAAGAATATCACTATTTTGCATATTTATTTCACTGCTTGGGCTTTAACTACTTTGGAATAAACTAAAAAGCAAAGAATTTGACTCCAATGTAGGACCATAATGCAAACCAACCTCCAGTCAATGAGACACTGAGATCTTAAACTTAGAGGTCAAAAAGAACACAGTGCTAACCAACCTCATGAGCCCCTAAGATTCTAAACGCAGCGGTCAAAAGACCATATAGCAAACCAACTTCATTAGCCGCTGATATCCTGGTCTATTTTGGGTTTATCCGCTAGAAGGATCAGATTGAATTAGATTTGGATCTACAGTTTGGTCTCGGTCTATCATTCATAAGTTTGTTTCATCTATTGGATATCTTGGAACTACTAGAATGAGTGAAGCTAGCGAGGGTGCTCAGCCTGACAGGGAGTTTGGGGAAAGTCAATAAGCAATAATCAACTAATGAAGACTACTAGGTTTATTAAGTAAATTGCTCCATCCACACAAGATATGTTTGAAGAAAATTCTTCGAATTCAATCAAATTGATTGCATCAAAGTAGCATGTACAGTAAACAATGCCCTTAATCCTCACTGAAAGAGATATCAGTCGTCAGTGTAGTGTATTTGCAAATCCTTCTATTAGTCCAACTGAAATTCAAATTGAATCTCTATGGGCGGACAGGTGCATTCTGATGGTATACCTCCGCAGTCTAAGGTTATAACTTAGAATAATCTAGTTGTTTGCTTTGATGTTGTAATTTCTACTAAATGAAATTACAAAAATCACTACTGTTACATATAGTTAAATTTCAATTAGTAATCACTGCTAATTGGAGTTGATAAACAAAAATTAAAGCTGTGAGTAAACATTTACCTGATCTTTAATGATTCTCCTCTTAGCAATTTCACCCCAAAATTGAAGACAAAATAGAGCAACTCCACTGGTAATCACAGTAGATGTAATGTCATTTAGAACTGGATTTGGAGAAAATAAAGACATAGCCTTGACTTTCAATAGCTTAAACCTAGTTTGAGGTTTTCTTCTGGAAATGGAAGAAAAGTTATTAGAATTCTGAAATCTTGTGAGTAGAAACTTCGAGGGTTTATTGAGATGAGGTAGTTGTAATAAACGAAGATGATTGACTTGATAATGTTGTTGGAATACATCGATCACAACCATTTTTTTTTACATATATTTAATTTTAGAAAATTATTCATTCATCTTTTGTGAGGGAGGAAACATTTATTTACAGAAAGGTTTGGAATCTTTGGATAGAATGCACTCGTTCACTGTTAAGTTCTGGCTAAAGGAAAAAGGTAATTATTGTTGGTGCACGAGTTATAACCACAAAGGTGTCACTACCCATTGAAAATGACCCTTTGTTTCCTTTGTTTGGGTTAGATGGTTTTGGGCGTGAGCTAATCGCACCGTTTAGACCGTCAGTGCTGCGGACATTAGATGTCCCGCCGGCGTGGCCAGACCGCCTAAGCGTCCTTGTTGCCAAGGGGAACACTCTTCGCTCGAACCTTCTCGATGCCGATAGTTCGGCTTTCCGTCACGTTTTCAAATCTTCGCACTAATCCACTTCCCCGGTGACACCCCTGCCGGTGTCACTACCCATCTACAAAAAAAACCTATCAAAATAAAAGTAACACAAAAACCTCAAAAAACAAAAGTAACACAAAAACTCCCAAAGAATTTTGGTTTCAGCATAAAGTTTGATAAAACATCATAAAATTTGATGAAACCAATTTTGAAATTTGGAATTTTTGTGTCCAGTTTTAAATATTTGGGGTTTTTGTATCAGTTTTGTTTAAGATGGAGTTTTAATGGATCCCACATTTAATGGGGTTTTCGTACTACAAGTTTGGTCACCTTGGGTTTTTATGAATAGTTCTGTTATTTATTTATTTTTTTGTTTTTTTAACTGCATGCGATATGAAACAAAATAAACCAACCAGGATTGGCCCAATTTACCAATCGCCTAACTTCCAAATTGTAGGTTAGGCGTTTGTCTGGTCAAAATAAAAAGATAATAGCCCGTACTCAAATAGATATGGGGTACACACATGATTTATAACTAAAAATATTTTATTATTTGAATGTGCCAATGGCACATGATTAAAGAGAAACGGGATTTATGATAAAACTGGAGGATAACCAATCCATAACTATCCACTAATGAATAAACTTTATGGTTAATAGACCTGAAAAACAATCGGAATCAAGTGCTAAAGAAAATTTGATTTCAGAAGCGTCCGCTATAGATGTTGACAAGAATTACGTGATCAAATAATGTGGTAATACTGCTACTAGTAATAGTGATATTTCTCACTTTATTTGGCTTTTCAAATGTCGATATCAGTTTGCTCCAATATCTCACACTTCGTGCGATATTCTGGCCCTGATCTTAATTAGGTATGTCTATGGAAATATCCACTGTTTAAATATATCTTGGTTGATTTTATTGCTAAAAAAAAGGAACTGATGAGTGCCAAATATTGTATATATTTATCCCTTTTTGTTGGCATTTTAACTCATCTTTTGCGCATTAATTCTACATTTTATCCCATATTCTGTATTTTCATTGTTTTCAAGAATAAATATTTTTATTAATTAATTTTGCATTTTTAGGTAATAAATAAAGTTCGGATGAGTCGCGGAGCGAAAAGAGCAGAAAAGTAGTGAAAAGCCGGGAGAAATTACGCAAGGAAACCGCGAAGAATGGTGCGCACAACCTCATTTTCTACACACAAAAGCGCCTCCGTCCTCAGCCATCAGATCATTTCTCAGAAGCATCCGACGGTCGCTCCTTCATAGAGCATCAAAATCTGATGTCTCTGCCAAGCACCACAGCGCTGAAATTCCAAGCCTTCAGATTAGATGGTAGTTGAATCCAACGGTCTCTCCCTTGCTGCTCATCGAAGTTTGATATACCCGCCTAACACTACAGTACCTAACTCCATCAAGTACCGTTCATTTTGTTGTATCATATAATCCAACGGTCGCTCATCGCTTGCCTCCACATCACCGTCCGATCTACCTACCAGCTTCGCATCCAATGACTCAGCGTTGCAGAACATCAAATTCGATGGACCCATATAACACCCTAGCGACCGAGCACCTACACCCCAACCAAACGGACCCTTCTCCCATTCTATCGCACCCATCTCCACCACCACCCACCCCTCTGCAGAACCATCACCCTGCTGCAAACCATGTCCGCCACCGTACCACCACCTTCTCCACCTCTGTCACCACCTACTCCCTAACCACCTAACCACCCCTACACAGCTAAACCCATCATCATTATCGAGTTATACTTCTCCATCAACAACCAATTTCTTCTCCTCTCACGCCACTGCCCTAGGTGTGAAGTAGGTGAAATAGGTTGATGAGAATGAGAAATTGAAGGCATGGAAAGGAGCAGGAGAGCCATACAAAGCATGGGTCGACATCAAACGGGAGTTGTTGTGTCAAATTGGGTGAGTAATCTCAAACCCTAGCCTCAACTGTTTTGGGGGAAATTGGGGGAAAATGTGTAAAACTATAAATTGAGCGCTGGGGTGTTGTGGAAAACTTTATGTTGGGATTAGCCCACATCCAGGACTGCTAAGTTCTGTTAATTCTCTTGTCCTGTTGAATTTTCATGTTTCAGTTAAATGTGCTAGTAGTTAATTCTCTTGCTGTGTTTTGTTAATTTCTTGCTTTGTTCTGTTATATGTTAAATGTTCTGTTAATTTCTTGCTCAGTTAGTATGTTCTGTTAAATGTTCTGTTATAAATATGTTAAATGTTCTGTTATTGTTAGTTCAGTTAGTTGTATCCTGTTTAGATGTTGCTCACTGTTAGTATCAATTCACTATCATGTTTGTTGTTGCTTTGTCACTGTCAATTTGAAGGAATGCTAGGCTAGGTATCTGTGAAGCAATGTGCTGATTGTGCAATGGCAAGAAATCAGTGCTCATAGCAAGCTGATGTTCTTGCCATTCTCCTTGTATGCTTAGGTTGTAGTGTTGATTGTGCATTGGGAGAAGCTAGTGCTTATAGCAAGCTAGTTTTCAACCCATTCTATAGGAATGCCTGTATTCTTGCCTTAGTATTGCTTCTTGTCAGTTTCTTTATCACCCCTGCCCTTGGCCTTAGGCCTTGGTCCATTCTTGTTTTGTTCTTTGCTTTTGCTGTTGCCCTGTTGTATCTTTCATTTTATTTTCTGTTGCTTTTGCATTGTTTTGTCCACTGTAATTTTCATTTCCTTCTGTTCACTTTTATTTTGCTGTTGCTTTGTTCCTTGCTTGTACACTCTATTTGCTGTCCCCTGCTGTGTGCTCTCTTGTGCTGCTGTGCAGCTCTTTCTTTGCACTGCTTGTGCAGCTGCCCTGCCAAGCTGCTGCCACTCTTGCTCCTGCTGCTTGTGCTGCTACTTCTTTTCTTGTTGTGCACTTGCCTTGCTGTGCACTTTCATCTGCTGCACTGCTGCTGCACTGCTTGTGCAGTTGCTACTGCTGCTACCACTTCCACTGCTGTCAAGCTGCTGCTGCTCTTGTTGCTGCCTTGTCTGTTGCTGTCAGGCTGCTGCTACCCTGCCACTCCTTCTCCTGCAGCCAACTGAACCCAAGTTCCAATCCAACTGAGCCCAATTCAAATCAGTAAAGCCCAAAGGCCCAGACTCTTTACTAAAACAAAAGCCCAAGATCTAGACAACTGAGTCCAAAGCCCAAATTCATTAAGGCCCAATCCAATTCAATTAATTGTGGGCTTAACCCAAAAGCCTGAACTCACTGTAAGGCCTAAGCCCATTTGCACTTCAAAGATAACTGAGTCCAAGCTCAGTTCATTTTAACAAACCCAATAGTACATTAAGCCCAACACTTCCAAAGGGCTTCTAAGCCCAAAGCAAATTCAGGAACCCAATTAGCTAAAACACATTTCCGAAACACACCCGATCTCTGTGGATCGACCCGTACTTGCACGAGCTACAACCGACGACCGTGCACTTGCGGTTATAATTTGTAGGACCTTTTAGAGCCTACCAGGAACTACGTGGATTTCAAAGCTCAAAAATTCATCCACATTCATAACTAAATATATGAAGAACAATATATACAAAAAACAAAAATCATGGGAATGTAAAGTTCAATGAGAAAGAGACGTTCTGCTTACAGTTAACTTTTGCATGAAGCCATGAACTACACAGGAACAAGATAGAATATGCATGAATTTTGTTCATCTTCTATTAGTGTCACTTTTTTTTATAAGAAAACAGCGTGTGTGCTCATGAATAGCAACACACTCAAGCTTACAGACATGTTCAGATTGGATAGGACTAGCACCATGTTGAACAACCACAGTTGGATCAGGTATATTACATATTTCCTCGACAGTTGAAGCCTGAAATAATTGGAGGGTAACAAAAAACTGTTCGAGGTTAGGACCTTTCCAATTTAAGTTTTGTAATAAAATTGAACTGAATAAATTTTTTGCTAATCTAATAGCCGAGAGGTTCTGATGAGGAACTAGTCTAATTAAGTTTCCTAAAACAAAATCAATAGCTTCAAAATGTCCTTCATGAGTCTGGTTGAGACTTACTTGAAATCTTTCTTGAACCTCCATTTGGCACCTCTCTTGAATGGCCTGTAAAGTTGCATCATCTTCAGCAGCGAAGTCTATGTTGGGTTTCTACAGTTCCTTGCTTCAGTGCCGTGTTATATGTGCTCCTTTTTCTGATCTGGCATCTCTGTTGAGTCCAATAGTTTTGTTCTTGTAGTTTTTTGCTCCCACACATTGTCCTGAGAAGGACATAGAAATTAGAGCGAAGTTAGTATAGGGGGTTAAATCACCATTACCAATGTTAGTATCAACTTATAGAATACTAATGCTAATAGTGATTCCAATTTTTTCCTTATGTTGCCTTATGGGTCTTGCATTCCTAAAATGTTGATCATTATTGGGATCCTGATAGTACATATTGTTCAAAATATGCCCCTGATTATGTAACACTCTATTAAAGGAGCATAGATATTGGGTTATTTTCAAAGCAGCACTATCAGCAGAAGGGGTGATAGAGACATTGTAGAACACAAAGAATAAAGACATTGTAGAAAGCAAAGAATAAGCTTTGAATTTCAATAGCTTAAACCTAGTTTGAGTTTTCTTCTTGAAATAGAAGAAAAATTATCAGAATTTTGAAGTCTTGTGAGTAAAATTTTTGAAGGTTTATCGAGATGAGGTAGTTGTAACAAACGAAGATGATTGACTTGATAATATTGTTGGAATGCATCGATCACAACCATTTCTTCTACATATATTTAATTTTAAAAAATCATCATTCATGTTCTGTGAGGGAGATCAGGAGAGGAAACATTATATTTACAGGAGGGATAAACTATACGAATAGCTGATTTATTACTATTATTTGCGGAACAAACAAAACAACGCTACACCATATTCCTAATACGTTAAGGGGTATTACCAAGGTAGTTAATATCGTGTATCAGTATCGTATCGATCGGGTCCTATACACCTACACAGATGATAACATCTGTTTTTATAGGCGATACATCATTAGGATTTCTTTTAATATTTATTATTTATCAAACAAAAAAATATATTGATATAACCATAATAGAAAATAGTAATTGTAGTAAACATACTTCAATCTTACAAAATAAGAGGTGGTTGATTAGAGCCTTATACTATCAACAACGAAACGAAGCATTGAATGTTTGTTAGCCCATCAATATCACATTTACAGTAATTACATCCACCATAATCATATATGAAGTTAGCAAATTAGTGGAGTTACTTTATTGAAATAAAAGTTCAAGAAATCATAATAAAAAAACAAAATACATTAGTGATATATCAGTGTACAAGTGAAACCGATATTAACAGTGTACAAGTGAAACCGATGTATCGGTCCGTATAGAACGATACATGCGTTTTTATCGTTTCTCCTTCGTATCGCGGATATTTTCCGTATCTTAAAGGTTTTTTCTGATATCTTATAAAAACCTGTAATATCGGTCTGTACAACCGATATTGACTACCTTGGATACTACTATAGGTGATAATTACAATTTAAAACTTTACTGATAAATTTTCTAAATACGGGAGGGAGATGATACACCCACATAATAATTCTTCCGAGAATTCTCCCTATGCACACCATCTCAGTGACCCACACCATATAATTATAGGGGGTTTCCTTTGGGTCTCGCTAGTTTTTGAGTAGCGGAAGAGTTTTTGGGAGAAATTCTTGGGGGCGTGAATCATTTCTGAAATAAATTTCTCCTACCCTACCTCTATTTTAGAAAATGTGAGAAAAAAATAAGAAAATAAAAATATCAGTTTTTTCTGAAACAAAAAGGAGTAGAACAAGATTGCAAAACAAGGATGTTATTTTTAGCAGGAATTTGGAGTAATCTAGGTTTTATATGATGTTATTTTTCTAGGAATGCTAGACGCTTGAGTAAGATTATTTTTTTTAGAGATTAAATTTGCTTTAAATCCAAAATAGATTAATATGCAGTTATTTTTACTAGCGCTCCACGTGCCTCTACTACAACATGTACATTGTGATGTATGTGTCCTATTTCAGCTTTATCTACTTAAGGTTACAACCACTACGTTGTCTCCGTGATCTTTTGGTTTTTTCTTTTCAATATTTCAAACAAATCAATGAAAAATTACTCTCCGGCAAAAAAAAAACAAGTAAATTTATGTTTCCCATGGGATGAGGGTATCGAATAAACGTATAGTTTGGATTTAAAGCAAATTTGGTAAAAAGAAGTAGAGCAAGAGTAAATTACTCTCTGAAAAAAGGTATGGATATACAATCTAAAAATGACTTGGAAATATTTTTGTTTTATTTTTTGAGAAATTGGAGAAAACTAAGGAAGAAATATTTGATTATTTCTTTGTTGTTAAGCGGACTATAAGAAATCTTGAGATAATTTTCATGGGATCTTTGTTTTGTATGAAATTTTATAATCTAATTAACATTTTTATCGGAAAAAAGAAGCTTTCGTCGCATAGCCATGTTGAAACTTGTTATAAATAAAACTTGGCCAAAGGAAATACTCACAAGAAACTCGATGGCTTGAGCTGCCTATGTCTCTTGGTGGTGATGGTGATGCCCACCGAGATCATGATTGTTAAAGAGGATACCACCATTATCAGGGGTGCCATCTGAGTGATTCAAAGATTAGGATTGTTTTTTTTTCTTTTTATCTTATATAGAATTATATGTTATCCCCATAAAAATTGCATTGGTGTTTAGCGATCATGACCAAAATAGGGAATTTGTCTAAGTCTTGATTTACTAATAAAAAATTAAGGCTAAACTTTTTTCTGTTGTTTTCCTAGTAGATTATATAGCTGTCATGTACACCCTTTGGATGCACACCTTTGATACCAATTGGTATGATAGTGTGATATTTTGACATAAAAGTTCAGGAGATAAATATAGTTCCTGGCCATATAATCTACTTTTGTACAGTATTTTTATCCGTAGAGTTTTCACTACTTGCACCGTTTCTCAAGAAAATCGAGGAAAAGAATAATTTCACAGAAATTCCAACCCCAAATTTGTAATTTAACAGTCCCCATTGGGCTCTGTTGCTGAATATTTTCTCGTAGAAATGGATGAATTTAGTTGACACATGTTTTCTCTTTCCCATGTATATTTCATGCAATAAAGATCTGATTATAGGTTGTCAGCAATGCTCTCAGATCTAATTATAGCATTGCATATTTAGAAGAATAAATAAATTTGTATTCCTGATGCAATAGAGTCATATGGCATACATATGGAAAATGTAAGAGAATTTAGACATATGTGAAAATCCAACGATTATCTTGCCGTTATATACCTCTCAATAAAATGGCTTGACCAAGAAAACCACTGACACGTCAGGTCACACTACGTTATTCAATGTCTAAATATTATTTTGTATGATGTGTTTCAATAAACTTCCACATTTTTCATTCAAATGTTATTTAACATGTAAGTTGTTGTGGATTCTAAATGCACACAATATGCTTGCAAGTATACAAGGTCAAAATTTATAATAAAAGGGTGAGTAGGGGTTTGTCCACAGGGAGAGGAGCATATAAGAAGTTTTCCTAGCTAAGGTGTGTAATGAGCTAAGGGCAGGCAAGGTTTCAGGCAGCGAAATAAGAACACAAGGTAAAGCAATAGAGAAGCAGGCTAAGAACCAAAGCAGGGTAAAGCAATACAGAAGCAGTTAAGAAAGGCAACAAACAACCAAGGCTTGGCAGCCAAGGGCAAGAGGCAGGATTGTGCACTGACTTCAGTGCACAGTAGCTACAAGATGCAGGGAAATAAAAAGCAAGAAAAGTAACAGGTGATACAAGCATACAGGACTGAAATTAAAAGTGACTGAAAGAGTAGTGGTGGTAAGCCAAGGCATATGATCCACCTTGTATCCTAATCAAGTGACATGGTCTAGGTTAAGTTCATTCCTAAGCATACAACTAGAAATGAAAGAACACCAACTTGCTCACTAGTCTACCCCTAGCATTGGCTGTCTTTTGACAGTACAGCCAATCACAGGCTCTATGAGCATTGGCCTCTCTCAAATACACATTCACAACACAGCAACAGGAAGTAACCAACTAGCTCATTCACACTTGACAGTGCACAAGGCTTCACTGAGCCTTGGCCTGAAGATGATTAGCTCATGCTAACCATGAAGTGACAACATGCATACACTAACATAGATAATTCATACATAACTAGCACATATCAGATAATTCAACACATAAGCAACTTGCACTGTTAACTGAGAAGAACACTGAAAAATAAAATTTGAACCAATTCTCTACTGGCTAGTCCAGAGAGGTAAATAGTGTCTTTCTAATACTTCCCCCAACACCCATTTATACCCAATTACAAAATCCCCAAAAATCAGGACTACATCAGTCCAATTAAGGTTTGGTGAAAATACAAAATAAATCAAATAAAATCCTACCTAACTATGATAACAACCCTAATTGGACTAACCCATGCTTCAATTAGACGTACAAGTTATTTCCCCAAAAAATTCCCAAATCAGAAAAATTAGGGTTCTTAAAATTTTTTTACCTAATCACTGTTGACACTGATGGATGTCGACCCATGCCTCCAATCCTTCTCCTGATGCTTCTCTTTTTCTTCCCATGCCCTAATTGCTTTTCTAGCTCATCTATTCCATCAATTTCTCTTCTAGGGTTCCTGTGAGAGGAAAAGATCGAGGAATTGATGTTATAGAAAGCTAGAGGAGTAGGGGAATGATGGCTCGAATGGTGATGGTTGAATGATTTGGGGAGAGGATGGTGGAGTGATTTGGGGAGAAGATGGTGGTGATGGAGACGGACATGGTGGTGGTACGGGTTCTGAAGGAAGAAGAGATGGAGAAGAAAGAAGAAAGGTGCGTTTGGCTGGGTATAGGGTGTTCGATACTTGGGTGTTAGGCGGGCGTATCGAGTGTGATGATCTGCGACGCTGCGCCGTGGGATAGGGAGATGAAAGATCAATCGGACGGTGAGATGAAGTGAAGCTTGTAGCGACCGCTGGATTTTTTTATACAACGAAGTTAACGGCTCTAGATGGGGTTAGGTGTTGTAGTGTAAGGCGGAGATATCAAACGTTGATGAACAGCAAGGGAGCGACCGTTGGATTCAACTACCATCTAATCTGAAGGCTTGGAATTTCAGCGCTGTGGTGCTTGGCAGAGACTTCAGATTTTGATGCTCTATGCAGGAGCGACCGTCGGATGCGTCTGGGAACTGATCTGACGGCTGAGAACGGAGGCGCTTTTGTGTGTAGAAAATGAGGTTGTGCGCACCATTCTTCGCGGCTTCCTTGCGTAATTTCTCCCGGCTTTTCACTACTTTTCTGCTCTTTTCGCTCCGCGACTCATCCGAACTTTATTTATTACCAAAAAATGCAAAATTAATTAATAAAAATATTTATTCTTGAAAACAATGAAAATACAGAATATGGGATAAAATGTAGAATTAATGCACAAAAGATGAGTTAAAATGCCAACAAAAAGGGATAAATATATACAATATTTGGCACTCATCAAATACCCCCAAACCTGAATTTTACTTGTCCTCAAGTAAAACAAAACTAAGGAAATCCTAACTATACCACTGTCGCTGGTCTCTCGAATGCATTTAGCGTATGCACTAAGCCTTTTAAACCACTAAGTGTCCCTAGTGGACGAGTTGAAGTCTCGTGAAGGTTTACCAGAGGTGTGCCTACAAAACCTAAGGACAAAATATGAGCTCAGATTCCATCAAATGTGACATGTGCAAAACAGTTAAGCTCACAGCAAAATGGAGATGTCAATCTAGCTATCGAAGGCACAATCCTAACACTGATAACAAATAAGGACATGTGATAAGAGTGTAAAGTGTATCTACACATGTGTAAAGAAAGATTTGAAGTCATGACTACTAATCACCAAGAGATAGTTTCTCAGGCTAAGAACTGAGGTCGAAATCTAGCTAGCTGTCCGGACTTTACGAGAATTGTGAATGAGTTGGAGGTATTTCACAATTACTCGCGTTGTACATCAATGGCATACACCCTCCTTGCTTATTACAATAAAACAACAAAATGACTCTTTACATGACTCTTATTTACATTGACAATTCTCTTTTTATTTTTGGAACAAGAGAGGATGGAATTGAACAATACTTGATTTTTTTGTATTTTTCTGATAGTTTTTTTTTTCTCATATTTTTTTTTTAACAAGGAAACACTTTTGATACATATACAAAAAGAAACAAAAATTACATGACACTTTGCAAGAGGTAGCCCTTTTTGATGCACCCAGTTAAATTCGATGGTTGTCTTTCTTAATGTAACCTCCACCTTCTATCCCAACCAACCAAAGAACAAGCTAGTCAAGTTTCGTTCAGTATTCTAAAGTGATTGGCAATCGTAACTTCCTATCAAACACCTTGAAGATCGAGGCCATACATGTATTGGTAGATCGTGCGCGTGCAAATTTCTTATCACTATGTGAATTGTGCTAGAATCAGGGTGCCTAAATATCTAGACTAAGACTCCTAATAATTACATATTTGCACAAGAGTCAACATTTCAAGGTAAATGAGCTCCATTTTTATGATTTTTTAATTTTTTAATTTTTAATTTTGATTTTTCAATTTTTTTGGAATTTCAATTTTTTCAAAAAGATGGAGTTCGTTTTCAATTATGGCAAATTATCATGGTATCTACTCTATACCCCCAAACCTAAACTAAACATTGTCCTCAATGTTTCAAAATATGGAAAGAATTATAAAACAATATATGAAGAGGAACATGCTGAGTAGAGTAAAAGGAGAGAGAATACCCGATTGTACGGCGACAGCTCGATTAAAACTCCGTTATTTCAAGGCAAAAATCCATCATATTAGCAGTCACAATGGATGAGCACAAAATATATACAAAAGGAAATTTAACTAACACATTACCTACAAGACAATTTTGGTTTTTAATGGGATTGGACTTTTTGGAAAAAATTTGGTTTTGTTGGGAAAACGACAAATTTTGGTTTTGATGGGAAAGATTTGGAAAACATTTTGGTTATTTAGGGAAAGAGTGGACCAGTTTAGTCCACATAGACTGGGTCCTCCAGGTCGGTTGTTTCAATGTCGGGTGGAAATGGCTCAAGGAATGGCTTTAATCTCTGCCCGTTGACTTTGAAAACGTTCTTGTTGGAGACATCCTCCAACTCTACAGCTCCATGAGGAAAAACTGTGCGTACTAGGTACGGACCCTTCCATCTGGAACGCAGTTTTCCTGGAAAAAGATGTAATCGGGAGTCATACAGCAAGACTTTCTGACCAGGAGTGAAGGATTTGCGCAGAATACGCTTGTCATGAAACATCTTCATCTTTTGCTTGTACAGCTTGGCACTGTCATAAGCCTCATTTCTCAATTCTTCCAACTCGTTGAGTTGAAGTTTCCTTTGAATTCCAGCTTCGTCCAGAGAGAAGTTCAGCTCTTTGATTGCCCAGTAGGCACGATGTTCTAATTCCACAGGTAGATGGCACGGTTTTCCATACACTAGACGATAGGGGGACATGCCAATTGGTGTCTTGTAAGCTGTTCTATAGGCCCATAAAGCATCATTCAATCTTAATGACCAATCTTTCCTAGACGGGTTGACCGTCTTCTCCAGAATGTGCTTAATTTCCCTATTAGACACTTCCACTTGTCCACTAGTCTGAGGGTGGTACGGAGTAGCAACCTTGTGAGTTATGCCATACTTGCGTACTAAAGACTCAAAGTACTTGTTACGAAAATGTGAACCGCCGTCACTGATGATAGCTCTAGGGGTACCAAAACGTGCAAATATGTTTTCTTTTAGAAATGAAAGTACCACCTTGTGGTCATTTGTTCTGGTTGCTATGGCTTCTACCCACTTAGAAACGTAATCAACTGCGACTAGGATGTACAGCTTGCTGTCAGACATGGGAAATGGACCCATGAAGTCTATCCCCCAAACATCAAAAATTTCCACAATCAAAATGGGGTTCAATGGCATCATGTTTCTCCTCGAAATGCTTCCTAGCTTTTGACAGCGTTCACAAGCAACACAATAATCATGGCAATCCTTGAACAATGATGGCCAATAGAATCCACACTGCAAGATCTTTGCAGCAGTTTTCTTGGCACTGAAATGGCCTCCACATGCTTGGTCATGACAGAAAGATATCACATCTTTCTGTTCAGTGTTGGGGACACATCTCCTAATGATTTGGTCTGGACAGTACTTGAACAAATATGGGTCATCCCAAAGGAAATGTTTGACTTCAGCCAGGAATTTAGAGCGGTCTTGTCTCGACCAACGTGAGGGCATCCTACTGATAGACGCATTTATGTGTCTATTTTGTTCTCAATATTCTGTATTGTTAGACTCGATTAAGTACTTATTGTGTTATTTTGTGTTTTTGTAGATGTTTTTTAGAGAAATAAGCCTTTGCGGCGAAATGAGCTCAAAAAAGTGATGATTTACACCCCGGAGAAAAGTACTAAAGGCACCCCAGAAATGCACCGGAAGCGTCCCAGAAATGTACCGGAGGAACCCAGAAAAATTACTATTTCCACCCCAAAATTACTATTTCCACCCCAATTGCTAAAGGGACACCCGTACAGGATTAGGGGGAGGACACTTTTCTTCTCATAATTCAAATTTCATTTTTGGCGGGAAAATATATTCTCTCTCTGGCAGATTTTCAATCAACAAAATGAAGGTGTTGTGGTGCGATTCAATGGCTAAAAATTGGTAGGAAGATGTGATATAGCTTAAGGAATACAGTATGTGTGTCAGAATCGATCGAATTTGGCTAGAATCGGCTAAACAAGTCATCATCAGAGAACATGGCAGTCACGGGTTTGAGAGGATTTTTTGAGGGATTCGGACGTGTTATGATGATGCATGGAGGACTCTAGCACACTTTTGGACCGTGTAGAAGCTAAATAAGGGAGTATCAGAGGCTGTTTACGCGTGGAGAATCATTTCAGGGAAGAAAATATTCGGAAAATATTTTCTTTAAACACCGAGTAATGAAGATTATATGGAGTAATTGAGGGAGATTCAACGAGCTGTAGGTGTATAAATATGTTCCCTGGGAGTACTAGAGAGGCTGTCGAGAGTTGGGAGAAGAGAGGAGAGCCACAGACGCAGAAATCAAGAGTTTATAAAACTCTGCTGCTGCTGCTGCTGCTGCTGATAAAGAACACCAAGCACACGAAGAACGGACTCGCAGTAGCAGTCGTTTATCAACAGTGGAAATGACTCACGTCCGTGGGTCGTAGGTGTGGGTCGTAGCATTTCAGCGACAACAGCACCTCAGCTTTGTCGTTCATTTTGGACGCCTTCTGTGGGTCGCAGAATTCTGTTTTAGAACATTTACTTATCTTTCTCTTTATTGTAAACATCAATTGAGCTTAATAAAATATTTTGAGAGGTTTTCCAACATGATGAGTTAATTCCCTCGTAACCAAGGCAATGGAGGAAGCTATTCACGCAACATAAATGGGTAACTATTTCATTTAATTATATAATTCACCTAATCGCTGCTTTTGCAGAGTTTTAAATTGTTTGAATAATTGTCTTAATTATTTGTTATTCAGTTTGATAGGTTATGCTTGGTTTAATCTCTTGATAATCTATGCTTAAGGTTTACAAATAATATTTGAGAATTTGTATGATTGATAGTGAATTAAAGATAAAAGAGGACTTAAGAATTGAATAGAGTTTTGAAATATTTATCATTCAATCTTGCGTAGTAGTGGAATCTAGTGTCTTGGTTACCTCTCGCCCAAAATTGTTAATATTTTGTATATATATTTTTATAAGTCTAAAAAAATCCTTTACCTTCACAAGTCTTAGAGTTCGAACCTTTATTACTACAACCCCCATTAAATCTTTAATCATTTTGGCGCCGCCGACGCGGATTTGTGCTTAGGTAGAATTTTTTTTTTTTAGGTTTACTATTTTTTTTTAGAATTATTTGTTCCTTTTTACTTTGTCTTTTTGTCTTTGATTTACAGGTTCGAAGTGGAGCACTAAGGACTTGGAGAGGAAAAAGCTTAAAGCGAAAAGCGAAAAGAGAAGAAAAAAGGACAATTTTAGGATTTAATTTTTAATTTTTTTTTTTTTAGAGTGTGTGAGGAAAACTGTAATTTTTTTTATTTTGGACTTTCTTTTTTATTTGGACTTAATTCTGGACTTTGGACATTATTTTTAAAACCCTACGGAAGGGTTATAAATTAAAAATAAAAAAATTAAATACAAACTGTTTGCAGGGAAGGACGACGATTACTATATCGTCTCGGCCCCTCGGGTTCGCACACGGCATAGGAGTCGTGGCCCGAGTCGACGACAACGGTTCATCGCCCGTCTGGTACGGGAGGTAAGTCCAATCGAAACACCCGCGAATCTCCTGCAAGCGGGTTACTGTCTGCCTTAAGGTGATAATTGTTTGAGGACGAACCGGACTGTCTTTATTTTCCTAGTAAAGGGCAAGGCCTGGCCTAAACAAGATAAGGGTTCGGATTTCATCACCGTTCTCTTCTTGCCCGCCTTAGGAAAACGAAACCGAACGCGAACCTAAGCTTTAAAATTTGGAATAGAACGAGACCGATAGGGTAACGAGCTTAATAGGAAACTCGTTCGAAAAATATTGGTTGCTCTTTAAGCACACTCCAAAGTTCATGACGGTTTCTGTGAGTTGAATACGTGACTGCGCCGCCTTGTGATAGCGGTGAGGCCTTGGGTATCAAAGCTCCACTGAGCTTCCCTCGCCTCAATTCAACTTACTTTGACTCGGATTGATTCCAGAGGGGTTTGCTCAAATTGCAACGAATTCCCTTTCGAAAGATAGAAGCTGGTCTAGAAACAATCTAAGTGGAGCCATCATGCTTTTTGTTTGCTAGAAATCTTTAGGTTTGTTTTGGTGGAGTCGAGTCGGCCTTGTTTGTGATTGTGTAGAATTCCCCTGCAATTAAGAATGTCGAGCTGGTATGATAGAAGCCAATACAATGAATATCGACCCGAATTTGAATATGGACATCATCAGTTTTATTACCATGGTGGGAATAGTGGTTGGGAACGCCAAACTCTTCAAGGTTATGGTTCATACCATGGTGAGCCCAATCACTATCCTCACAACCATCAGTCATACGAGAAAAATTCTGATAATTCCTCTTTACTTGAGTCGACACTTAAGTTAGCTGAGACAACACGTAAGTTCGCTGAAATGAATAACTTAGTTATGGACGAAAATAATGCAATGAGTGAACTTTCTTTACCTGGTTTCCTAGATTACGTCAGGAATTCATGTGAGTCGGCCCAAAAGCTTTTGTTAGAGACCCAGAATAGAACTTCTCTAAAAGATCTAAATTTCCAAAATAGTGTTTCCAATTTTACCCTTGATGTCAATAGTGAATATCTGCCTAATTTAGAGGACGAGGTTAGAATAAAAGACACTACTTATTTAGATAAGGTTCAATCATTTTCGTACTATGATGATGAGGATAGCAGTGATGAAGAATCTGAAATTTGTAGGCATAGTGATCAGGAGTCTAGTAATCCAATTGAGTTGTATAGTGATTATATTATTTCTAGTTCAAATCCAAATAATTTTTATGATTATTCACCTATTCAAAAGGACGAGGATTTGATTAGGGATACCACCGTTTTAGACGACGTAGTATTTCCTGTTTACGAAGCCGATAGTGGTTTAGAGGAACGGGTTCATTTCGAAAATACTGTTTTAGGGTCTAGCGACTTAGAAACAATAGTCTTGGAAGAAAAAGATAGACCCGTAGAGATGAGTAAAGATGCACTACCTGATAATAACTTAGAAGAATCTCTTGAATATTTTAAGGACTCTGAAGATACGGAAATTCAAGAAATAATTAGAGGTCTATCTAGAGACACTGAAAACTCTAAGTTTGGGGGTGATTATCACTTCCCTAGTGCCTTACCTTTAACTCTCAGAAAGTTCCTACACTTAGGACTTGATATCTGTGCCTCGACCATTTTACAAGAATACCTTCATACTCGTTTTCCCGAGCCTAATGATGTCCATGAAGGAGTTCAGTCGTTAGAAACCCATCCTCTGGTTGATGTGGTTTGCCCAGGCTATGATCCCCAGATTGACTTTGTTTTCCCACCAAATAGTTTTCTTCCAACTGTGGGAACGTTTATATTCCAAATGTGTCGAATATTAAGTTGTGAGACTAAACCTAAATGCCTTAGGAAATTAGAATCGATACATTTGCTTAAGAATGACCACTATTCTCACTGTGGTCAATTTTGTAAGTCATATCTGATTGACTTAGAGGATCCGCAATTATTTAGGTTATTACTTCGTGATTCTAAGTTCGTATTTGAGTTTTTACAGACTCTAAGACCTAGTGATTCGGATCCCATCTATGAAGAAATGCAGCCAATGAAAATATTCTATTTAGACCCTTTCATAGAACCTGAACCTGAACCGCAATTAGCGATAGTTTTCAGGAAACTAGGTAAGGGCATGCTATTCTTGTCCATTTTCTTGGTTCACTGCAGTTTCCTTTGGTCAGCTCTATTTGGTTTTGAAGACCCACAGTTATTTCGACTGTTACTTTATGGTTCGAGTTGACTAAACCTTTCCTAAGTCTGGCTGAAGACTTTAAACTTAGCACTTCTTGGGAGGTAACCCAATCTCATGCAACCCGGTAATATCCTTCCTTCACTCTTTTGCTTCAAATAGTAACTGTCTCTCCTTGTTCATGCTTTTAATTTCATCTTTAGAACATTGAGGACAATGTTAGATTTAAGTTTGGGGGTATGGGAGAAACTTTTTAGTTGCAATAAATAAACTCCAGAGCCTAGAAATTTATGCGTATTTAGGATAGCACTAACCAATCTAAGTGGATGGAAACATTTTTGTTTTAGGAGTTGAGGAACCAATCTGACTAGATGGAAACATCTACAGAGTCTATTCATAAAATCACAGAGCTCAGGTGTTAGAAATAACATGATAGTTTCGCCATATCTTGTCGAGTCCTTTTCACTTTCTATTTTTAGTTTTCTTTTGTTTCAAGTGATTTGGTGGGGCACACGATTCAAGTTGTTACCTTTGCTAGGGTGAAATAGAGTGACTGAGTTACCTTTTCAAAAAAAAAAAAAAAAGACTGGACCAGTTAGACCAATCGGAATAAGTATTAACACTTGGATAGCAATATGCGTGTGTTCTCCCTGTTTCCGTCGCCTAAGCAAGCGTGGAATGCAGGACCCGTGGGAACTATCGTGTAATCTGCTGACAAGAAGCATGCGCTTGGATCCAAAAGATCTATTCATGCCGTTAAGTTAAAAAAAAATGGTTATTGTTATGTGTAGTCAACTGCTGGTTCCCTTGTATTTGCCAGTTTGTTGATCTAAATTTAAGTTATTGACCACTGGTTCCCTTGTATATGCCAGTGTGTTAATATTAGTCAGACCGGTATCTCAGTCATTTAGGTTAGGTTCATCTTGGCAGAGGCCTTCAGACAGATATGGGAAACACCGTTCACTTTTCAACCATCTACATTTTTCTTTTTCCATCTTCTTAATCTTTTCATGTGATTAGTCTGACTCCGAGTATGATGTCCATCGTGAAACTATCTTAGTAGAGCTCTGTCACTTATATGAATTTTAGTATGCTTGAGTGCAAACTCGTGTACACCAATTGGAATTTCGCATCAGGGTTCTTCCTCTTAGAGTCAATAATTGTATACCAACCAAGGAGGTTTTTTAGTGCTTTCCAAGGTTTTGCCTAGATATCTAGGGTCTGGAGTATTGGTTTTTGTGGGTACACCTCTGATAAACCCACCCGAGATTAACTCGGTCACTTTTCAAGAATAAATTTTGCTCGAGGACTAGCAAATAATAAGTTTGGGGGTATTTGATAGACGCATTTATGTGTCTATTTTGTTCTCAATATTCTGTATTGTTAGACTCGATTAAGTACTTATTGTGTTATTTTGTGTTTTTGTAGATGTTTTTAGAGAAATAAGCCTTTGCGGCGAAATGAGCTCAAAAAAGTGATGATTTACACCCCGGAGAAAAGTACTAAAGGCACCCCAGAAATGCACCGGAAGCGTCCCAGAAATGTACCGGAGGAACCCTGAAAAATTACTATTTCCACCCCAAAATTACTATTTCCACCCCAATTGCTAAAGGGACACCCGTACAGGATTAGGGGGAGGACACTTTTCTTCTCATAATTCAAATTTCATTTTTGGCGGGAAAATATATTCTCTCTCTGGCAGATTTTCAATCAACAAAATGAAGGTGTTGTGGTGCGATTCAATGGCTAAAAATTGGTAGGAAGATGTGATATAGCTTAAGGAATACAGTATGTGTGTCAGAATCGATCGAATTTGGCTAGAATCGGCTAAACAAGTCATCATCAGAGAACATGGCAGTCACGGGTTTGAGAGGATTTTTTGAGGGATTCGGACGTGTTATGATGATGCATGGAGGACTCTAGCACACTTTTGGACCGTGTAGAAGCTAAATAAGGGAGTATCAGAGGCTGTTTACGCGTGGAGAATCATTTCAGGGAAGAAAATATTCGGAAAATATTTTCTTTAAACACCGAGTAATGAAGATTATATGGAGTAATTGAGGGAGATTCAACGAGCTGTAGGTGTATAAATATGTTCCCTGGGAGTACTAGAGAGGCTGTCGAGAGTTTGGGGAGGTTTGGAGGCGAGCAGAGAGGCGCAGGAGGAGTTGCAGAGAAGTTACCTGCTGCTGCTGCTGCCATTAACACGCCTGAAGAACACGAAGAACGGACTCTCAGAAGCAGTCGTTCTTCAACAGAAACATCGACTGTCCCTTGTGGGTCGTAGTTCTTCAACGACAACAGCACCACAGCTCTGTCGTTGATTCTGGACGCCTTCTGTGGGTCGCAGAGTTCTGTTTTACATCAATTTCTTGTATTTCTCTTCATTGTAAAACACTTTTGAGCATCAATGAAATATTTTGAGAGCATTTTTACTATGATGAGTTAAACCCCAACACTGGGGCGACGGAGGAGGCCGAGCTTCATAAATGGGTAATTTTATTAATTCTTTTTAAGACTTTTGCATTAAAAATTAAGTGAAATATGATTTGATTAAATTGGGTGTTATTTGATTAGATGGGTCATGCTTAGCTTAGGTGATTTGATGTTCCATGCTTAACATTTACAACCAATGTTTTGAGAATCGACTTTGGCAAAATAAGAGTCCATATATGTTTTGAGCTATTATTGTTGAGAATAAATCATTAAGCCTTATGTTATGAAGATTGGCCGAATCATTAGTCCCAGTACCTCTCTACCAATTTGTCAATATTTGTATATATATTTATTTTCTAAAAAATTATCCTTCACAAGTCCGAGAGTTTGAACCTTTATTACTACAACCCCCATTAAATCTTTAATCATTTTGGCGCCGCCGACGCGGATTTGTGCTTAGGTAGAATTTTTTTTTTTTTTAGGTTTACTATTTTTTTTTTAGAATTATTTGTTCCTTTTTACTTTGTCTTTTTGTCTTTGATTTACAGGTTCGAAGTGGAGCACTAAGGACTTGGAGAGGAAAAAGCTTAAAGCGAAAAGCGAAAAGAGACGAAAAAAGGACAATTTTAGGATTTAATTTTTAATTTTTTTTTTTAGAGTGTGTGAGGAAAACTGTAATTTTTTTTATTTTGGACTTTCTTTTTTATTTGGACTTTATTCTGGACAATTGGACTTTTTTTTT
>NC_039360.1:18837118-18844653 GCF_003573695.1 Papaver somniferum | reverse complement strand
TTTCTAGTTCAAATCCAAATAATTTTTATGATTATTCACCTATTCAAAAGGACGAGGATTTGATTAGGGATACCACCGTTTTAGACGACGTAGTATTTCCTGTTTACGAAGCCGATAGTGGTTTAGAGGAACGGGTTCATTTCGAAAATACTGTTTTAGGGTCTTGCGACTTAGAAACAATAGTCTTGGAAGAAAAAGATAGACCCGTAGAGATGAGTAAAGATGCACTACCTAATAATAACTTAGAAGAATCTCTTGAATATTTTAAGGACTCTGAAGATACGGAAATTCAAGAAATAATTAGAGGTCTATCTAGAGACACTGAAAACTCTAAGTTTGGGGGTGATTATCACTTCCCTAGTGCCTTACCTTTAACTCTCAGAAAGTTCCTACACTTAGGACTTGATATCTGTGCCTTGACCATTTTACAAGATTACCTTCATACTCGTTTTCCCGAGCCTAATGATGTCCAAAAAGGAGTTCAGTCGTTAGAAACCCATCCTCTGGTTGATGTGGTTTTCCCAAGCTATGATACCCAGATTGACTTTGTTTTCCCACCAAATAGTTTTCTTCCAACTGTGGGAACGTTTCAAATGAGTCGAATATTAAGTTCTGAGACTAAGCCTAAGTACTTTAGGTTAATGGAATCGACACATTTTCCTAAGAATGACCACTACTCTCACTGTGGTCAACTATGTAAGTCATATCTGATTGACTTAGATGATCCGCAATTATTTAGGTTATTACTTCGTGATTCTAAGTTCGTATTTGAGTTTTCACAGACTCTAAGACCTAGTGATTCGGATCCCATCTATGAAGAAACACAGCCAATGAAAATATTCTATTTAGACCCTTTCATAGAACCTGAACCTGAACCGCAATTAGCGATAGTTTTCAGGAAACTAGGTAAGGGCATGCTATTCTTGTCCATTTTCTTGGTTCACTGCAGTTTCCTTTGGTCAGCTCTATTTGGTTTTGAAGACCCACAGTTATTTCGACTGTTACTTTATGGTTCGAGTTGACTAAACCTTTCCTAAGTCTGGCTGAAGACTTTAAACTTAGCACCTCTTGGGAGGTAACCCAATCTCATGCAACCCGGTAATATCCTTCCTTCACTCTTTTGCTTCAAATAGTAACTGTCTCTCCTTGTTCATGCTTTTAATTTCATCTTTAGAACATTGAGGACAATGTTAGATTTAAGTTTGGGGGTATGGGAGAAACTTTTTAGTTGCAATAAATAAACTCCAGAGCCTAGAATTTATGCGTATTTAGGATAGCACTAACCAATCTAAGTGGATGGAAACATTTTTGTTTTAGGAGTTGAGGAACTAATCTGACTAGATGGAAACATCTATAGAGTCTATTCATAAAAGCACAGAGCTCAGGTGTTAGAAATAACATGATAGTTTCGCCATATCTTGTCGAGTCCTTTTCACTTTCTATTTTTAGTTTTCTTTTGTTTCAAGTGATTTGGTGGGGCACACGATTCAAGTTGTTACCTTTGCTAGGGTGAAATAGAGTGACTGAGTTACCTTTTTCAAAAAAAAAAAGACCGGACCAGTTAGACCAATCGGAATAAGTATTAACACTTGGATAGCAATATGCGTGTGTTCTCCCTGTTTCCGTCGCCTAAGCAAGCGTGGAATGCAGGACCCGTGGGAACTATCGTGTAATCTGCTGACAAGAAGCATGCACTTGGATCCAAAAGATCTATTCATGCCGTTAAGTTTAAAAAAAAAAATGGTTATGGTTATGTGTAGTCAACTGCTGGTTCCCTTGTATTTGCCAGTTTGTTGATCTAGATTTAAGTTATTGACCACTGGTTCCCTTGTATATGCCAGTGTGTTAATATTAGTCAGACCGGTATCTCAGTCATTTAGGTTAGGTTCACCTTGGCAGAGGCCTTCAGACAGATATGGGAAACACCGTTCGCTTTTCAACCATCTACATTTTTCTTTTTCCATCTTCTTAATCTTTTCATGTGATTAGTCTGACTCCGAGTGTGATGTCCATCGTGAAACTATCTTAGTAGAGCTCTGTCACTTATATGAATTTTAGTATGCTTGAGTGCAAACTCGTGTACACCAATTGGAATTTCGCATCAGGGTTCTTCCTCTTAGAGTCAATAATTGTATGCCAACCAAGGAGGTTCTTTAGTGCTTTCCAAGGTTCTGCGCAGATAGCTAGGGTCTGGAGTATTGGTTTTTGTGGGTACACCTCTGATAAACCCACCCGAGATTAACTCGGTCACTTTTCAAGAATAAATTTTGCTCGAGGACTAGCAAATAATAAGTTTGGGGGTATTTGATAGACGCATTTATGTGTCTATTTTGTTCTCAATATTCTGTATTGTTAGACTCGATTAAGTACTTATTGTGTTATTTTGTGTTTTTGTAGATGTTTTTAGAGAAATAAGCCTTTGCGGCGATATGAGCTCAAAAAAGTGATGATTTACACCCCGGAGAAAAGTACTAAAGGCACCCCAGAAATGCACCGGAAGCGTCCCAGAAATGTACCGGAGGAACCCAGAAAATTACTATTTACACCCCAAAATTACTATTTCCACCCCAATTGCTAAAGGGACACCCGTACAGGATTAGGGGGAGGACACTTTTCTTCTCATAATTCAAATTTCATTTTTGGCGGGAAAATATATTCTCTCTCTGGCAGATTTTCAATCAACAAAATGAAGGTGTTGTGGTGCGATTCAATGGCTAAAAATTGGTAGGAAGATGTGATATAGCTTAAGGAATACAGTATGGGTGTCAGAATCGATCGAATTTGGCTAGAATCGGCTAAACAAGTCATCATCAGAGAACATGGCAGTCACGGGTTTGAGAGGATTTTTTGAGGGATTCGGACGTGTTATGATGATGCATGGAGGACTCTAGCACACTTTTGGACCGTGTAGAAGCTAAATAAGGGAGTATCAGAGGCTGTTTACGCGTGGAGAATCATTTCAGGGAAGAAAATATTCGGAAAATATTTTCTTTAAACACCGAGTAATGAAGATTATATGGAGTAATTGAGGGAGATTCAACGAGCTGTAGGTGTATAAATATGTTCCCTGGGAGTACTAGAGAGGCTGTCGAGAGTTTGGGGAGGTTTGGAGGCGAGCAGAGAGGCGCAGGAGGAGTTGCAGAGAAGTTACCTGCTGCTGCTGCTGCTGCTGCCATTAACACGCCTGAAGAACACGAAGAACGGACTCTCAGAAGCAGTCGTTCTTCAACAGAAACATCGACTGTCCCTTGTGGGTCGTAGTTCTTCAACGACAACAGCACCACAGCTCTGTCGTTGATTCTGGACGCCTTCTGTGGGTCGCAGAGTTCTGTTTTACATCAATTTCTTGTATTTCTCTTCATTGTAAAACACTTTTGAGCATCAATGAAATATTTTGAGAGCATTTTTACTATGATGAGTTAAACCCCAACACTGGGGCGACGGAGGAGGCCGAGCTTCATAAATGGGTAATTTTATTAATTCTTTTTAAGACTTTTGCATTAAAAATTAAGTGAAATATGATTTGATTAAATTGGGTGTTATTTGATTAGATGGGTCATGCTTAGCTTAGGTGATTTGATGTTCCATGCTTAACATTTACAACCAATGTTTTGAGAATCGACTTTGGCAAAATAAGAGTCCATATATGTTTTGAGCTATTATTGTTGAGAATAAATCATTAAGCCTTATGTTATGAAGATTGGCCGAATCATTAGTCCCAGTACCTCTCTACCAATTTGTCAATATTTGTATATATATTTATTTTCTAAAAAATTATCCTTCACAAGTCCGAGAGTTTGAACCTTTATTACTACAACCCCCATTAAATCTTTAATCACCTACCTGTAGCGAGGTAGTTAACAATATCAGCAAACCAAGGAAGGTCTGAGATAGACATCAGCTGTTCATCTGGGAATGATTCTCTAATCAGCTCACAATCATCAATAGACTCTAAAGTTAATCTAGACAAATGATCAGCAACCACATTCTCACAACCTTTCTTATCACGGATTTCGAGATCGAATTCCTGTAATAAGAGTATACATCGAATAAGGCGAGCTTTAGCATCCTTCTTGGAAAGAAGATACTTCAAAGCCGCATGGTCTGTGTATATGATGATCTTAGACCCTATCAGATAAGATCTAAACTTGTCTAATGCGAAAACGACGGCAAGCAATTCCTTCTCGGTAGTTGAATAATTGAGTTGGGCATCATTAAGGGTTTTGCTAGCATAGTATATCACATATGGTAGTCTATCAACTCGCTGTCCTAAAACAGCACCAACAGCATAATCAGAGGCATCACACATAAGTTCGAACGGAAGCTTCCAATCGGGTGGTCGGACTATAGGAGCGGTGGTGAGAAGGGTTTTTAATTCCTCCCATGCCTTCACACAAGCAGCATCGAAATTGAAGGCAACATCTTTGGAGATAAGACTGCACAGAGGTCTGGAGATTTTGCTGAAATCTTTGATGAATCGCCGGTAAAAACCAGCATGACCTAGAAATGATCTGATCTCCTTCACAGAGCAAGGTTGTGGTAGATGTTGAATGAGGTCAACTTTAGCTTTATCCACTTCAATTCCTTTCTCTGAGATGATGTGTCCTAGAACTATTCCTGAATTCACCATAAAATGGCATTTTTCCCAATTTAGAACAAGGTTCTTTTCTTTACATCTGGATATCACGAGGGCAAGATGCTTCAAACATTCGTCAAACGAGGAACCAAAAACAGAGAAATCATCCATAAAGATCTCGAGAAAACTATCTATCATGTCAGAAAAAATGCTCATCATGCAACGCTGAAAAGTAGCAGGTGCATTACACAACCCGAAGGGCATACGTCTATAAGCAAACGTCCCAAATGGACACGTGAATGTAGTTTTTTCCTGATCTTCCGGAGCAATGTGAATTTGGTTATAACCGGAAAAGCCATCTAGAAAACAGTAGTGACTGTGTCCAGACACACGTTCTAGCATTTGGTCAATGAAAGGGAGCGGGAAGTGATCCTTCCTTGTTACTGTGTTCAACTTCCTGTAGTCGATGCATACTCGCCATCCTGTGGTTGTACGAGTAGGGACTAATTCATTCTTGTCGTTCTGAACTACAGTAATTCCTGACTTCTTAGGCACAACTTGAATGGGACTAACCCATTTGCTATCGGGAATTGGGTATATGATACCCGCATCAAGTAGTTTCAGGATCTCTCCTTTGACTACATCTCTCATGTTAGGATTAAGTCTCCTTTGCATTTCCCTCGATGGTTTGGCATTCTCTTCAAGGTTAATGTGGTGCATGCAAATGGTGGGACTAATTCCTTTGAGATCTGAGATGGTCCATCCTAAGGCCTCTTTGTGTTCCTTGAGTACTTCTAAAAGCTTACTTTCCTGTTCCGTGTCTAAACATGATGAAATAATGACAGGTAAAGTATCAGAAGAACCTAGGAATGCGTACTTCAACGTACTAGGCAATGTTTTCAATTCAAGCTTGGGTGGCTCAACAATGGATGGAATAAGCTTGGAATCAGAGAGTAGGGGTGGTTCCACTTCATATTTCCTTTCGGTGACGTCCATTTGAGGTACAGATTCGAGCAGAGATAGGACGTCACTACAGTATGCATCATCATAGAAATCAGGGTTAAAGTTCTCCATACATGCTTGAAAGGGGTCAACGGATAGAATGTTAGTCAACGAATCTTGCATTAATCCTTCAATCATATTAACTTCATGCACATCATCATCATCAAGATTCACAGGTTGTTGACTAATATCGAACACATTCAATTCTACCGTCATGTTACCAAAAGACAGTTTCAACACTCCATTCCGACAGTTGATGATCGCGTTGGACGTAGCCAAGAAAGGACGTCCTAAGATGACAGGAATGTGACAGTCTGGGTTTTGTACAGGTTGAGTGTCTAAGACAATGAAGTCTACGGGAAAATAGAATTTGTCAACCTTGATCAAAACATCTTCCACCACTCCACGAGGAATCTTGACAGATCGGTCTGCCAGTTGTAGAGTGATAGATGTTGGTTTCAACTCCCCAAGACCTAACTGCTCATAAACAGAATATGGCAGTAGGTTAACACTTGCACCTAGGTCTAATAACGCTTTATTGACCGTGTGTTCTCCTATAGTGCAAGAAATTGTCGGACATCCTGGATCCCTAAACTTAGGTGGACTTCTGTTCAGAATGATGGAACTCACCTGCTCAGCTAAGAAAGCACGTTTTTGCACATTGAGCTTGCGCTTTTGAGTGCACAAGTCTTTGAGGAATTTGGCATAAGCAGGGATTTGCTTGATTGCTTCAAGAAAAGGAATGTTGATGTTGACTCTCTTGAACAGATCTAACATCTCATTGTAATGGGTATTTCTCTGTTGATAGATCAATCTCTGAGGAAATGGAGCAACAGGAAGATGAGTTGGCAAAGGAACATTCACAGCAGTAGAATTGTCAGATTTTCCAACTTGCTCAGATTCTTTGGTTCTCTGGGGTTGTGGAGACAACGTGGAATTTGTATCAGACTCATTAGGTTCGCCTACGTTGTTCTCGATGACTTTACCACTTCGGAGGGTGGTAATGGCATGGATTTGATCAGGTGAGGTTTCAGTGCAGGATGTTGTGCCTGTTTGAAATATCCTCTTTGGATTTTGTTGGGGTTGGCTCGGAAGTTTACCCTTTTCTCTCTCACATATTTGATCCATCTTTTGATCTAGATTTTTCTGACTTTGCATCAAACTCTGGAACATTTCCTCTAAGGTGGATAATCTCTTGTCTGTATTGTGTTGAGGATATGATTGTTGTTGAGAGTTTGATTGTTGTTGAGGGTTTCTCGGGTGTTGATAACCTTGATTGTTCTGATATCCCTGATTGTTCTGATAGCTCTGATTGGGTTGAGATGGTCCTCCTTGAGTGGGCCCTTTTGACCATGAAAAGTTAGGGTGGTTTCTCCATCCTGGATTGTAGGTCTGAGAGTAAGGGTTATGCTCTGGTTTCTGAAACATGGCATGTGCCTGTTCAAGCCTAGACTCCTGGATCGCAAGCAAATCTGGACAATTTTGGAATTGATGGTTGGGGTCGTTACAAGCAGCACAAATAGATGAAGCGACATGTTCTCGGAGAGTAGTGGTGGAAGGTTTTGAATTTTTATGTAGTTCTAACTCTTCTAATCTCCTAACTATTGATGCCATGTTTGCTCTACCCTCAAAATCTGCTTCAATCCTAAAAGCCTTTGCTTCAGATGTAGTCTTTCTGGTTTCACGGATGGATTCCCACTGTTGCGTCTTTTCAGCTACTTCAATCAAGAAGTCCCAAGACGCGTCAGCAGTTTTATCTACGAATAGACCATTACACATCGACTCAACCGTTGTTCGGGTGGACACATCTAGACCTTCATACAAAATTTGCACAAGTCTCCATTTTTCAAAACCATGATGGGGACATTGGAGCAATAGTTCATTGAATCTCTCCAGGTATCTAGCTAAGGTCTCACCTTCTAATTGCACAAAGCTATTCAGACTTTGACGAATTGTC